>NC_084464.1:156240642-156541206 GCF_027409185.1 Cynocephalus volans | reverse complement strand
CCTTCCATCTTTCATTCTAAACCTAATTCTTTAGATGTAAATTTTTTTAAAAGATTTTTATTTAGCATATTTTACAATTCTTTGACACTGAGTGCTGTATTTAGTGATTCATCAATGATCTGAGTCCAGAGATAACAAAGAGCAACTTGATTTTTAGTGTCTTAATTACCGCTGTCAGTCAACCAAAACACTGAAAAAGAAAAGAGAAACTACACACAGTAACTGTACCTGTTTCTGCCAAAGGAATATATTTTCTCCCACAAGGAGATCAACAGAATTTCCAGAACATATACAGAAAGAAGTAACTCAAAATGAAACAGCATCAATTGTTGGATAAAGACGGCCATGAAGGGTGGGAGGCCATCTCCCAACTTCTTTCCTGAGGATGTTTTCATTCCTCTTAACTGTGATTCATGTGTTCCTTGCCTGTTTGGGCTAGAGCCATTCCAGCTCAGGGCTGACAATAACAACGTGCTTCCCTTCTGCAGCACATGCACTGGTGAACAGCCAGGTGCAGACTGAACGGGGAGGAAGAAAACCACTCTTTGCACTAGACTAAATCTCACTTCAAAGCTGTGCTCCCACAAGCCACTAGCCAGCAATTCTACCCTCCCTACAGGTCCCTTAACTGACTCACAGCTCACTTGACAGTTACCGGCAAGGGTCTTTGGCATAGGAATGGACCCACGGAGGCTTTACTCTAGAGGATTTGTGTGTTTTCTTGGTTTTTTAAATAGAAACAATTACCATGTTCTCTTCTTGCATTAAGCACAAGGGCTTTCATGTCTTTCCAGGGAAACAAAAGCCCACACAGTGCCCATAATCACCACCTTAATGGACAGGTGACAGGCTCCAGGGAGCAGATGTGAGATGTTCTGTGAGGGTAGCCCAACGAGCGGCTCCCACAGCCAGCCTTAAAGGGCCAGCAGAGGGAACTCTTTGCAAATAATGGATGGTGACTCCTTTTATTTTGGTTTTGTGAAGTTTGACTTTTTTCCTATCAAAGAGTGGGCCTCTCCCAGGTGTTAGTAATTATCTGTATGTCAAATATCAGTAAGTTACTTTTCACTTATAAAACTGCAGTGTGTTTAGCTGAGAAAGCAAAGGGTTATACTGGTTTTACTTTTCTTCCACTCACTTTATAAATCCTTTCCTGTCTGACAGAGCAAGACAAGGGAAACCTCCAGAAGGATACGCATCTCCTTGATGCTGCAGACCAACTCCTTTACAGCCATGGGTAAGTTCAAGTCTCAAACCATTTTCTTCATCTTTCAAGAACCTTCTCTGAAGTAAAGAAAAGAGGATGTATGATCATGGCACTGTGGTTACAGAAGGAAATGCCACATTTTGATGAGATTTATACTCAAGTACTCATGGGTAAGATGACATGCTGTCTGTAATTTGCTATAAATACACCAAAGAAAAAGAAAGGGGTAAAAAAGTGAACGTTGCAAAATATGTGGGTTCTTTACTCTATTTTTGATACGTTATTGAAATTTTTCATAATCAAATTTTTTAAAACTATATAATTAAAAATCCCATTTATTACTTGGACTGCTTGGGTATTTAGCAAATATCCTTGAGTTCTAATTTGGTATTTTAGTCATGACCTCATATTTGAAAAGTAAAGGAATAATTATTCTTTTCAACTGACCAATATGTTAAAATTTAAGTACATAAGAGTATCTACGACAGTTCATTTTCCATCAATTAATATTTCTGAAAAGATGTTGTATACTAATGATTTTTAAAATTTATTTTTTAAGTTACTTGATAATAATCCTGTTTACAGTAATTGCTCAAGTCCAGATTCCACTCCATCCCAAACGGGAAAAAAAAGGCCACATTTCTTGCAAAGTATGTGCATAAAATGGCTTTCACTGTATAGACATCACAGAGAGACATTGATGTTTCCAGTGATTTTTTTGTTGTTACTGTCCCCACAAAGCACTGCTAGTGTTTAACTGCTGTGGTACAAACCCAGCAAACTCAGGATCACACTTTCTGGAAATCCTCCTTTCAGCAGATGAGAAGGGACTTGGGACTTACTTTAGTATCCAAAAGCAAAAAGAATAAATATTTCCCCTTTCTGAGTTAAAACACATGAACAAAACACCCACAGGACTAAGGCTAGAGAAGAAAACATCACCCAGTTTTATCTGCATGTGCTAAGACCTGAAAAACCAAAAGGCTTATTTTGGTAGGTAACCCATAAACCCTTCTGCTTTATTTGAAATCAATTAAGAATGCCTAAGAAAATATTAGGTCTATTTAAGATCTCCTCCTTTTTAAAAAAGTTTTAGTATTTACAAGAAAACTTTACTCATGGAAAACTGAAGTCTGGACATCGCTAGCAAAAAGACGTATTAGGAAAGAATTCTGGTTTTGCACCAAACAACCGCTTTCTAAGCAAGAGCAATTTCTACAGAATATTCTTTAAATAGGGAAATTCCCTTAGGCGGGTATTTAATATATACTCATGTTAAAAAACTTCACTTCACCTACACTTTTTCATTTACTATATAAAGTGTATTTCAGGAGAACTATTAACTTCTCTAGAGAACTGAGAGAGGCTAGTCTAGTCACGCAGAAACTTACATACTTTCATTTAAGCTAGTTTGAGTGTAATTGTCTATAACTTTTACATACAAACAGTCCCAAATAAAAAGTATTTAGGAAGGAGAATGTATAGAATCTGGTGACTAAGTGGAGGGTGGAGACAGGGAGAAGGGAGAGTCGGGTGGAGCTCCCAGCTCTGAACATCATTGATTAGTGATGCAGGAAGAGAGTGCTGAGAGGGGCAGAGGGAGGAGAGGGGTGGAGAATAACATGGCAGACCATGTGGGGCTTGAGCGGTGTCCAGGCTGAGCAGATCTGCAGGCACAGCAACAAAGTGTGAAGGACAACAGTGTTGCACAAAGGATGAGCTTGGGGAGTCAGTGACTGACAGGTAGGAGCTGACACAGCTGTGGCAGTGGAAGAAATCACCCAAGGACAGAAAAAAGGGAAGAGGCCCAAGACTGGACCTTAGGATCAGTGAGAAAGAGGAAAGCATGCAGGAACCTGAGGAGGGAGGTGGCGGGGCTGGGAAGAAGGCTGAGAGGCTTGGGCGGGGAGAGCTGCATCCAGAAAGGACAGTGCCCAGGTGTGTGTCTGCGATGAGACGCCACCACAGAGGGCTGAGCAGGGGACTACAAGAAGGCTTCACCTGAACTTGAAGCCAAGCCCAGAGCCAACGGCACTCTGTGGCCCTAGAACTGAGCAGAGAGACAGGTCAGCCTGAGTAGAAAGCCTGGTGGATGGAGGCTCCTGGAAAGAACCGCTGATGGAGGAGGGAAGCTGCAAATGCCTGCAGACACACAATCATGTACGACCTGGGGCTGCCCTGACTTGGGTGAATGAGTGTCACTATCTTCCCTAAGTGTACATGCTTTAATGCTCTGAAATTCCCTTAAAATGAATCAAAAACTGGGTTATACACCCAAATTTTGTATGGGCCCCACTGCAGGAGCTCTAGTAGAGATGGGGTGCCAGGGCACTTTCTCAGGGCTCTCCCAGGAGGTACAGGAACTGAGGGAGCGTTTTCTTCCCATACTGTTTGGTGTGCTCTCTCCCTCAGAACAGTTACACAAAACTCTTCTTCATGTGAACTAAATTCTTTGAATTTGAATGTGAGGCTTTTTCCTCTAGTCTATCTTCAGTGGACACAGATGTGCCAGCTGGTCACTGTCCTCCTGGGGGAGCGGTGCTCATGTGTGGAAACCCAGGGGTGACGTGTCAGTGCTTATGCCTTTCTTCATGGACCAATGCCTTGAGTTCCAACAGTGTTCTTCAGCTCAAAGGCTCTCAATGTGAACTGATAGCTAAGACCAAAAACACGCTGAAAGGACAATTTTAACTGTCTATATCTCAAAGCACTTTCATGTGTCAAGTGTCATGGCACTCTCCCAAACACCGGGAGAACAGAGAAGAAATGAGGTGCTCTCTTCCGTACACCATGCTGGGATGATGGATGCTTCTAGGAACTGCAAAATCTTCACTGCTGCATTACTCTGGATCCACACAGGATCCACATTTACTTTTTCCACTGGTATCTATATTTATTTCTTCGATATTTTCTATTTATGTCATTCTGGTTTTTTCTAAGCCCTACAAATAGTTCTATTTATAAATATATCCCAAGTTTATCAAGCTGAGTTTATATCATTGTTTCTTCTGTGAACTTTCTATTCTCTAAAATGCTTTTTTATCAGTCTGTTATGGATGGATTGTGTGTCCCCAAAACTCTATCTTGAATTTGTTGAACCCCCAATGTGACTATATTTAGAGACAGGAATGGTAAAGAGGTAATTAAGGCTAAATGAGGTCGCATGGATAGAATCCTAATCCAACAGGACTTTTGTCCTTATAAGAAGAGGGAGAGACACCAAGAACGTGGATGTACAGAGAAAAGGCCACCTGAGGACACAGCAAGAAGGCGGCTACCCGTAAGCCAAGGAGAGAGGCCTAAGGAGAAACCAAACATGCCGACATCTTGATCTCGAACTTCCAGTTTCCAGAACTATGAGAAATAGATTTCTGTTGTTAAGCCACCTCACCTGTGGTATTCTGTTGGGGCAGCCCTAGCAGACTAACAGAGAGTTAGTCTCTCCTCATCCACTACATGAACTCCAGGTAGGATTCCATTCCCTTCTCGCAAATTAATGGAAGACAAACTTTAGTCTGAAGTGAAACACATCATTTACAAAAATTAGCTATGTAAGTGTAGATGAAATTAAGAACATGCTGTGGAAAATAACTTTGTTTTTCAAAGGTTCCATCAAACTCAGCAACCCTCACAGAGGGATAACGTGACACTATACACCTTTTAGTGTGGTTCAATATAAAGAATACGATGTCACCTATGGAGTATTCTTACCAAAATTGTTTAATCCAACCTTATTCTTAGCCTTAACTTCCAGTTTACAGGAAATACAAGGGCTATTAGAAGATAAACGATACTATGAGTAAACAAACAAATCCAGAGTGAGGGCCAGCCCACAAGGAAACCATGCTGAATTCACAAGGAAGTCAATGTCATTTTCATTTTAAAAAGTTTTTTAAAAAAGGAAAACTGTTCTAGATTAAAAGACTGAAGAGACATAACATCCAATTGCTGTATGTGAATTAAACTGGATCCTGGTTCAAAAAACACCAAGGTCAAAGGTTCTGATCCCCTTACTGGCCAGCTGCCAAAAATGACGACAACAACAACAACAACAAAAAGTCTATAAAACAAATTCTTGTAACAATTAGGGAAATACAAAGATAACCTAGACACCAGATAATATCACTGCTAGTTTCTTAGGTGTGATAATGAAGGTGAATGAGCTTACTCTTAGGACATACATACTAAAATATTTAAGGCTGATGTGCCAAGATGACTACAACTTCAAAAATAGTACTACAAATATGTGTGTGTGTAGAGGGAGGGAGAAGAGAGGGAACACACAAATATGGCAAAATGTTAGCTGAATTTAAGGAAGGTACGTTCTTTCAACTTTTCTGTACATTTGAACATATTCATAACAGAAAATTGGGGTGATTACCCAGAAATATCACCTCTGAACTATCTAAATCAGGATTTGAAGGGGAGAATCCATGGATAAAGTCCAGTGAACTCCCCAAATTATATGCAAAGTCAGATATATAATCATGAATATTATGCACATATATGCATTTTTCCAGAGCAAGGGTTCATAATTTCCATCTGATATTCATTCAAAGCAGTCTATAGCCCCCAAAGGGTATACAAACCACCACTCTAGAATGAAAAAAATACAAGACAAATTAGAAAACAGACTTAAAATGATGCTTGTAAAATAGGTACTGCTTATATTTCTAAAAGTTGACAGGAAGTAGCCTAAAATCTCATTATAATCCAAAATATCTCAAGATGTGAGGAGGATGTTTTCTCCTGGAAGCTGTTTCAACTCTCCATCACAGGCAGAAAGTTCTCAGGGAAACAGCTGGCCTCTGGCAGCTCTACACTCATGTCTGCTTGTGGCCCCCTGCCCGGGGCTGTGCAGGTACTGTCTTTCCACATCAAACCCTAACTGCAAAAACTCAGGACACTACATCCAAACATGAGACTGGCACTCTACCTGCCTTCATACTCTTTTTCTATTAATAATTTTCAAACCAAGCAAGAGCTATGAAACAGTGGCAGAGAGGAGAACAGTATTCTTCCAGTTGCAGTTTAAGCAGGACTGACAGGGTGTGCAGTACACATCCTTCTCTATGTTAAATCCTCCCAAGGATCCTCATTGCTTCAGTGATCTGCAAACCTTTTTCTACAGGCAGTGGAGCACCTTCCTGGAACAAAATCCTGCCTGCTATTAAAAGCAGAGGAGGACAGAGGCTGTGGGCCAGGAGTCCCTATCACCTGCCACGTCAGCTCTTTCCTCATTCCCATGGGGCTGCAGAGTCAAGCCCAGGTGTGGCAGTTGGGCCTCAACACCCCCCAGGGCCATGGTCCTGACTCCTCCAGCCCAGCTCTACTCCTTTGAGCCCACAGGCCCCACCTCCTGTTCCACAAGAGCAGCACTAAACCACTCCTTGTGGCATTGCCGATACTTTGGCACTTTGCTTGGCTGCCTAGGACACCGCCCCCACAACTTGGCCTCGGAGGTCAACCCCCCCCCCCCCACAAAGACACTATGGAGTATACTTATGGGTTTGTCTGAATTGGTCCACAAGCACCGCAGAGGCAGGAGCCATGCCTCATGTGTTGCTGGATCCATCCTGTCACAGTCCAGGTGTGTAGTCTGTCTGGGACCCTGGCTGTCACAGCTCATCAGGGGACCACGAGATGAACTTCACAGATGGTTCATGGTTCCATCACTCCAGGTGGGGAAGAATGTGAAGCTGAGACTGCCACTTACACATTTTTAAGTGCTTTCACATCTGTTCCTCATTTGATGATTACAAAAGCCCTGGGAATTAGGCAGGAAATAACTCACACCCCTTGTCACAGAGGAGAGGAAACTGATGCAGGAGAGGTCGATGCAGTGTGCAAGGTCACTTAATGGGCTATGGCACACTTCTCTTTGAGGAGACTCTAGAGGTATAGAGATTTATAATAAATAAATCTATGTGCTTCATTAAATACACACAAGTGCTAATGGAT
The DNA here is from genome assembly GCF_027409185.1 of Cynocephalus volans. Classification (NCBI taxonomy): domain Eukaryota; kingdom Metazoa; phylum Chordata; class Mammalia; order Dermoptera; family Cynocephalidae; genus Cynocephalus; species Cynocephalus volans. The sequence goes on along the minus strand of NC_084464.1, from coordinate 156,534,038 downwards.
AATTAGAAGCCTTTGGGGAGAGTGAGGAAAGAAACGGAGTTAAAAATTACCTTTTCATAAATCTCATAATTTTGAGAAGAGAAAACATCTTTGCCTTTTTTACTTGAAAAAATAAACACATAAAATATATAGTGACTAGAAGAAAGCAATTCAGTAAAAAAAAGTGGCTTCCATAGTACACTGCTTGTTTTTACCAATATTAAACTTAAATCTCTGCTATGAAACGTTCTGGCATTTTATGGATTCTGCTATACTTGGAAAACACAAGTTTTATATTGACAAAAGTTTTAACCAGTCAACCCTTATATTTTAAAAATGAATTATCAATATATAATTTATTAGGTTATTTTATATTATTTTATCATAAAACTCAAATAGGCACATTGAAGAAAATTCAGAAATTAAATTTTAAAAAATGAAGCAGAGGCTCATTGCCATAAAATAACCACTTGTGGCATTTTGATTCAATTCCTTCCAGTTCTTTTCATTATGTGGATAGGTTTCTTTTGGTTGTTTAATCATGTGGCAACATACCTCACCCACCATTTTGTATCCTGATTCTTTTGCTTAACATAATAGGAGTTCTTCCAGATTATCATATTGTCTTCATAACCACAATGTATAATTTACTAAACTACTATATAATCTTTTAACTGGTTATACCACAGTTTACTTGACCATTCTCCTATTTTTAGGCAAGTAGTCTGTTACCAAATTTATACTATCAATATGTAATGCTTTAGTGACAACTTTTATTTTCTTCTGTTTTGTTTCTTTTAGAGAAGTTCCTAAAGTATATTACCATTCCAAAGTGGACGATCATTTTTAAGACTTTTGTACTCTGTGCCAAATTGCTTCCCACATTATTACCAGCAATGAATGAGAAAGCTTTTTCTTACCAATAATCAGTAAAACCATCAGTATCATTTCATTATTTTTCTGTTAAGTGAAAAATATACCCTCATTATGCTAATTTTGCATTTCTTCCCCGACAATATTTTCCATCATATGATTACTAACTGGTTGAACTTCTTTTTTTGTGAATCATTTATTCATATCCATTATCCATTTATCAACTGACTCTGTGGATTTTAAAATAAGTTTATATAAACATTTTACATAATTAAAATGTTAACTCAATATTTACCGTATGGGTGGGAAATATTATTTCTCCAATCTATGGTTCATTTAAAATTTTAAAAAAATTTTTCCCTGGACAGTTTTTTCCTCTGTGATTCTTTGAGAGAATTCTGCACCAGCTCCTCCCTCCTGCTCCTTTCTTCCTTCTCAGTTCTCAAGGTTGTAATATTACACACCCATATGCCAGAGGCATTACCTGTTGGTCATCAGGAGTCCATATGCCACATGTGATCTGACTTTCCAAGTTGATCTCAGATGACCAGTGTCTTTGTCCACTGACAGAACCGACCAGGACAAACCCATCTCGATATGAAATAAGTGCTTGAGTCCCATCGTGGCTCCACGTGAAATCACTCACCTTTGAGACACACACACAGAAAAGGGGTCAATTTGTAATCTGAGAGGGAAAGTACTTTTATAAAAGCCTTGACATAGTCATTAACTTGGCTTTAAGTTAAGAATGATCCCAGGGATGTCTGACTCCAGGGTCCCTGCTCTTAAAACACTATTATGCTGTCTCCCACTTATGATCAATAAGAGATTCTCCATCAGTGTCTGTTGATCACTCACCAACACAGTACAACTCTAAGTTTCTGATTATATTCCCTCTCAAATTCCTTCTAACAATATTCCCTCAATCAAAGTGAAGAGAAAAAAATCTAACTGGAAAACATTACTTATAGTTGGGTGTTTGGTTTATCAAATGAACTTATGCATCTAATCAAATGACCTTTCCTTTTTTCTTTTTTTAAAATTTCAACATTTGTACATATTTGTGGGGCACAATGTGTTATTTCAATACATGCTTATACTTGCCCAATGATTCACTCAGGGTAGATAGCATAGTTTTATACCCATGAGTCCACCTCCCCGCCATCCCCTTGCCTCTGATAACCATTATTCTACCCTCTACTTCTATGAAAATCATTTTTTTTCTTTTAATCTACTGTGAATTACTTCTATGGATTTTCCAATATTATACTACCCTTGCATACCTACAGAGTCCAACTTAGAGGTGAAGCACTGTCTTTTATACACACAGCTGAAGTTGATTTGCTAATGTGTTTAGAATTTCTGCATCTGTATTCATGAGTGAAAGAGACCTGTAATTCCATTTCTGTAATGTCTTTGCATTTATCAGGATTATGTTGACTTCTCAGAATGAGCTAGAAAGAAGTCCTTTTTCCATTGCCTAGAAGAAATTTGTATGAACTGTGATGGCTTGTTGCTTGAAAGTTTGGTACAATATGCCTGTAAAACCATATGACTGTGTATCATTTTACAGGAAGATTTTTAACCACTGCTTCAATTTAATAGTTTTAGCCCGAGTCAAACTTTCATGCTTTTTATTTCTTCTTGAGGCAGTTCTGATCCTTTTTTTTTTTTTTAAAGGAATTTGTACAGTTTACATAAGTTTTCAAGACTGTTGGCAAGTAGTTGATAATATTAGCCTTTTAAAATTAACTTTATTGAGGTATAATTTACATACAATTAAATAAAGTTCCCCCAACAGTCAGTCCCCAACCCTCACCCTTGGTCCTTAGTAAAGAGTGATCTGATTTCTCCCACTAGTTGCTTATTCTAGAATTTTCCATAAATGGAACCACATGGTATGCTCTCTTTTGTGTCTGACTGCTCTTACTCAGCATAAAAGTTTTGAGAGACATCTCCATTTTTGTGTGCTTTGGTAGTTCATTCCTTTTTACACATGAACACTATTCCATTGTATGAATATGCCACAATCTGTTTATCTATCTAAATTGCTGGACATTTGGTTGTTTCCAGTGTTTGGTTATTATAAAGTTACTATAAACATTCATGTACAAGACTTTTCGTGACACATGGTTTCATTTTTCTTGAGTAAATACCTAGGAGTGGAATTGATTCCTGGGTTGTATGGTATATGTATGTTTAACTGCCCAAGAAATTTCCAAACTGTTCTCCAAAGTGGTTATGCCATTTTATATTCCCACCAGTAGCGTATAAGAGTATTAGTAGATCCATACCTTTACCAATACTTGGTGCTGTCAGTCTTTTCTATTTTAGCTATTATAGTAGGTGTATAGTGGTATGACATTGTTCTTCTAATATGCATTTCTCTAATAACTAATATGTTGAGCATTATTTCATGTGCTTACTAATCACTTTCACATCTTCTTTTGGGACATATCTGTTCAAATTCATTGTCATATATATATATATATATATATATATATATATACACATACACACCAGTTTTTGACCTTTTATTGTATTGTGTGTATATATATATTGTATAGTATATAACAGTTATTGACCTTTTATTGTAAGGTAAATTTTCTGTATAAAATCTAAATACAATCCTTTATCAGATATGTGTATAGCAAATATTTTCTCCCAGTCTGTGGTTTACCTTTTCATTTTCTTAACAGTATCTTTCAAAGAGTAGTTTTAAATTTTAGTAAAGTCCGATATCAATTTTTTTCTTTTATGTTTCATGCTTTCTGCATCCAATCCGAGGAATCTTTGCCTAACCTCAGACTGAAAAGATTTCCAGAAGTTTAGCTTTTACATTTGTGTCTTTAATTTCATTCAGAGTTAATTTTTTTGTGCAGTGTGTGAAGTAAGGATCAAAGTTCATTATTTAAAAATATGGATATTCATTTGTTTCAGAACCACTTGTGGAAAAGACTATCCTTTCCCTCATTGAATTACCAAGCCTCCTCTAATTACCTCTGACACCTTGTAACTTCCACTTTATCTATAGTTATGCCCAACTTTTCATTCATAAAATTGTTTGTTTAGTTTTCTCTTTTTTTTCTCTTGATCAGTCTTGCCAGCAGTTTGTCTATTTTGTTAATCTGTTTCCAAGGAACAAATTCTTGGACTTGTTCATCTCTATTTCATCATTTCTTCCCTACTGCATTGATTTCTACTTTTATTTTTATTATCTCTTCTTTCATTGGGTTTACTATTGTTGGTTTGGTAACTTTTTAAGATACTTATCTGAACAATAATCACAGTTTTATTCTTGTCTAAATAATTAAGGATATACATTTCTCTCATATTACCGCTTAAATCATCTCTCATAAATTTTGGTATGTAATATTTTCATTATCATTCAGATCTAGAACTTACAAGAGTCCATTAAACTTACTCTTGAGCCCATGAGCTATTTAACAATACATTTAAAAATTTTCAAATACACAGGGACTTCTTAAATGTATCTTCTTGTTAAACCTTATCTAACCTGGTTGCATTGTGTTCTGAGATTATGGTCTATAATCTTGATACCAACCATCTGTTGAGGTTTTTATTTATGCCCTAAAACAGGCATTGGCAAACAATGGCCTATGGGCCAAATATGGCCTGTTACCTATTTTTGCATAGCACCATAAACTCAGAATGGTTTTAAATGGCTGAGAAAAAAAATCAATAGAAAAATATGTTGTTATTCATGAAATTATATGAAATTCAGATTTTACTATCCATAAATAAAGTTTTAAATCTCATCAATAAAAATTTTTTTGGAAATTTGTTTTCTCTTGTTATAACACTTCCATAATATTCTCAATTTTGGCTCCTCGTCCACAAAACCTAAAATAAGTATACTTACTGTCTGTACCTTCACAGAAAGGGCTTGCAGAACCTTCCCCTAGAACATGATCAATTTTTATAAGCACTGTATCTGTGTTTGAGAAAAATGTATGTTCTCTAATTAGTGGATTCAGAATCTATGAACGTCCATTAGGTCAAGCTTGCTAATTATATTGCTCAGATCTATATCTTTGCTGATTGTTGGTGAAACCTCCAAGCATGTCAATGGATTTATTGATTTTCCTATCAGTTTTTTTCATATATTTTAATGCTATTATTAATAAGTACATACATATTAAAAACATCTTCTTGGTAAAACTATAGCTTCTATCATTATGTGATAACTCTCTATAAATCAAATAATCCTTTCTGTCTTTAACTCTTTTTTTATCTAATATTACTATAGCTACACCAGCTTAATTTTTTCCCTTGGTATTTGGCAGGTGTTTATTTTTCATCCTTTTACTTTAAACTTGTATATGTCTAGTTTTAGGGGTTGCTCTTAACAGTGTATATCTGGGTTTATAAAAATATAATCTGTGAAGCTTTATCTTCTGACTGGTGAATTTAGTCCATTTATATTTATTCTAATTAGGGTTATATTTGGTCCTATTTCTACCATCTTAATTTACTTTTTCAGTTTGTGCTACTTTTTATTTATTTTTAATCTTTTCTAACAAAAATATTTTTGATATATATATTCTTCACTGTTGCTTGTACTTGGAAATGTTCAACTTTCTTTAAAATATGTGACATTACCAGATATATCACATTTCAGGTAATAATAAACAAACAAACACCAAAAGGACATGAACTTTTGGCTGTTTTCCTAACGGGGTTAATGGGTTCATGCTCAGTGATCAGCAATGTCTCATATGACAATGGCATGGATATATGAGATAGCTCTTAAATAGCTGGTCTGAGGTTGCTGAAAACAGTCTCCTCAGATCAACTCAGAACCTTGGCTTCACTGACATTACGTTCCAATCAATTACACTCCCTAGTTTTTTTAAAAAACTTAGCATTTTTCAGAGACAACTGATTACATTCTGCGATGAAATATAAAAGTTATTTCATTTGGCAAAGGCAATGCTATTTATTTATATGCATCTTAACTACATATTTTGGAAAAGATTTGTACTAAAGGAAAAACATCTTCTTAACAGAGGGCTAAACCATTGAGCCAGTAAAAGAAGCTTCTCAGAGATACCAGCAATCTTATATCACAAAAAATAGGTAATATAGGACATTTACATGAACTGATTGGGTTTATTAGGTCAGCACAGAGTGATAAGAATACATTAAAACTGGAAAACCAACAATAGGAGAAACTAAGTACTGAATGCTGTTTAAAAAACAAAAAAGACGAAACTCCCCTTCTTCTGGTTGTTTCTCAGTTGCAGAGGGTTGTAACGCTCTTGCTTTACTAGAGTTCTAAGACATGGATTAAATGAAGCTGAGCAGCAGCCTGACCATGCCATTGTCCGAGGCAGCTTTTCCTCACACTGGCTCAGATTGTGTGTGCCTGGCACAGCCGTCCTCGGTGACTAATATTATAAAATAATGCATGCACTGTTCCATGCTCATTTTTGAAATAAAGAACTCATAATCATTTCCTGAAAAAGAAATTGTTAAAGTATCTCTTAGCTTTTGCCAAATGTTTGATTACCTTGCGACAATGAAAGGCATGATATATAACAAGGATCACCTGTCATTTCATCTGACAAGTAATATTTTTCTCTGAGCTGGTGTCAAGGGTGCTCCTCCTCCAAGCCACAGGAGGTTCCTTCCACCAGACACTGTTTCAGGTGCACAGAACCACCACTCCCTTGACCTGTGACTCATCGTCACCAGTGTGTGACATCCTTTTTTACTCAGATAAGATCTGACTCAACACAATTAAAAGCAACCAAACTTCCCCAAACTGCCAGCATTCAATGATGACAGCCATTCAATGGATTCTAAGGTTTGAAGAATCAAGAGTTCCAAAAAGCAAAATTTTATAAAAACCTGAATCAGATCTCAAGATACAGTGATTAATTGAATCCTACTGGGCAAGGGCATTTGAGAGATTCTGGGTGTTTCCAGATGTTCTGTGGTCCATGTAAGTTCATTTGTCTCTGGGCCTGAATTCATCTTCCCTTTGTTGTTTCTAACAAGAAACAAGAATTTTCCGAGCTTGTCTACTCCAAATTCTCAATGGAAAGAAATGTGGAGGGATGTGATGGATGGGGGTGACCACAAAGCTGCTATCTGGAGATGACAGACAGGTTGCAGCCAGGAGAAAACCATGTGATGGTGACACTCCTTGGCTGGTGGGCTGGCCTCTCTAATGGCAAATAAAAGCCCGACTTCTTCTGGATACATTAGGAATACATGTACTTCTGCCAAAAGAAAATATAGTTTCTGGTCTGGGAACAAGACAGAGTGGTGGAGAATTTTGGACTCAAACAAATCTGGTTTCAGTTCCAGTTTTACCACCCATAACTTCCTCAGGCAAGTTACTGAACCTCCCTGACCTGGATTTTCTCTTCTATTAACCAAAAATAACAATATTTTCGGAATAGGATTCCTGTGGAGATTGAGAGAAACAACCTAATAATGAAAAAGCCAAACATTTAGTTGGCATTTATCCTAGCTCCTCTTCCCTTTCTTTCCGAGTAGTGATTTAAAGTCCTCTCATAATCCTAAATCTGAAGATGCATCTCACCCCATCACTGGGCCTTTCTAGGAAAAAGGGTCTTAGGCTTTGGTTAATGGGAGACTTACAGCACTTTATAGACCCTTATGGCAACTGCAGAGAAGTCTCCACTTGGTGATGACACACAGCTGCTGCTTCAGGGCAGGCTGGCTCTGTGCTATATGGCTATGAGGTCGCAGTACCTCAAAATACTACAAGCACTATAATAATATGCAGTGACAACTGCTATGTGCAGACAGTGTTATATATACTTTTTACATACAGTCTTATTTAATCTTCACAGTGATCCTCTGAAGTAGGTGACATTATAGTCCCTGTATTACAGATAAGGGAACTGAGACACAGAGAAGTATCTACCACTCAGAAGTTATGGAGTGAGATTTTTTGGCCTACATTGTCTAACTCCAGAGCTCATGCTCTTGACCACAACATCCACCCTCTGGGAGACATGAATATCCCATGGTCACAGAGATTCCCACATTTGCGGGTCTACTTCCAAAAGGACAGTTAGTAGTCCTAGGGCAAACTTTCCCACTTCCTCTTCTCACTCCAAGGAGGCATGCGGAAAACCGGTAAGGCCTTTTCAGAGTAAGTCAGTATTACTACACTTACTCTACCAAATAAATAAATGAATAAATAAATAAATAAATAAATAAAGTTCTGTTTTCGCACAGAGGTAGGTTGTCTTGTGTGACGACATCTTACAAAGATCCTCAGCCTGCTAACAGTCACTGCCAACAGAATCTTCATTTATTGCTATTTCATGTCACTTGACTGGTCTGTATCTTTCAAACTTGGGAAGCTCACAGCTTATTTAAGTAACAGGTCGGGGAGGGGAGGGTGAGAATCCAGTTCCTTAGAAATGTACAGAAAAGCAGTCCCATGGAAATCATTCTGGGAAAGTTAAAAATAGTCCAAGAAACCCCTCAACAATAAACGTCCCCTGAGGATATGGGTTCTCAAGTCATAGGTTTGTCAAAGTCCCAGGATGGAAACTGCCTGTTCCAACACGAGTCCTTAAACACATGAGAAGAGCAGCACTATGCAGCCCATCCTCATGTGCCAGGGGGAACCGTACCATAAGCAGAACAATCTATGGAGCAGTTCTAGAAATAGCACAGCTCAGCAGGGTGTCCTGGAAGCAGTTGTTTTCCTCAGAGCAGAGACAAACTGTATCAGAAAGGAAGAGCTAAGAGATGACAACAGGTGGCCACGCTAATCAAGACCTGACAGAAGACAGTGTGAGATTCTGCTTGGTGTGAGGTTGTGAGACACCATCACATGGAGCTCTCTGTGACAGAAGTGTGAAGATCACAGCACAGGGAAAGTGAAGATCACAGCACAGAGAAAATACCTCTCAAAAGGGAGCAAAAAGGTGACATGCCAGAAGCACTTCAGAGGATCCAAATTTAACACGTAATCACAACACTCAATGGTAGAAAATGACTTCACAGATGTAATTCAGGTTTAAAACTTGGAGAGTTCTCACAACAGCAGCATGGATGAAGAGAAAAAAGTATGATCTTGCACTCTTTTTATCTAGTGACATATCAAAGAGGAATGAAAAGCAGGGTTCTAATTTTATTTATTTATGCTGCAGGTAGTTCTGGAAAGAGTTTTCAGTACTGTGCAATGCTAACACCTTTGCTCTAGAACACTGGGTCTGGCATTCTCTACAACAGTCTTTCACTTGAAGAGGTTTGCCACCACTCACCTGAGCCCCTCGGTCGTTGACCAGTTCCACAGACCACCTGCCTTCGTACTGAATCCACACAAATATGCCTCCATCTGCATCACACGTGGCCAGTTTCTGGTATGGCTCATTCCACCTCACCAGCACAACCTAGAAAACCACCAAGAAAATGTTTACCACAGGAAATAAATCAGTGGGCCAGGATTATTTCTATGAAGTGATCAGACTCTAGAACTAAATAGAATGCAGTTGGTCAAAGGAAAAGATTGGGAAGAGGAGAGAAGGGAGAATGGGGGATTATGGAAGGGACTGGGCGGAGCCCACACACGGCAGTCTGATATGGAACTAGACCCACTTGCGATGGCTTCTTGACAGACACCTGAACAAACAAAATACAGACTGTGCCCACTGCTATGACAACAACAAGAGGACCCAGACCCATCTTGTTTTAGGCCATTTCTGTTGCTTATAACAAAATACCTGGAACTGGGTACTTTGTAAGAAAAATTACATTTATTGCTCACATTTTCTGAGATTGGGAAGTCCAAAGTCCATCTGGTGGTGGTGACAGTGACCCAGGGGTCTCACACTGCAAAATGGTGGAAGCAGAGAGAGAGAGAAAGACAGACTGTCCTCTCTCTTCTTTTAAAGCCCTCAGAACAATGCCCTGGCCACCATTTTTAATCCATTTACTAAAGCATGGTCCTATAATCTAATCACCTCTTCAAGGCTCTACCTTTTGACTACCATGATAGGGTTTCCCACCCTCTTAACAGTCACAGTGGGGGATAAATTTCTAATACATAAAACTTGGGGGACACAATTCAAGCTTCAGTGAGTTTGGGGACATAATTCAGTCACTGCACATCTGTACCCAGCACCTGCCTTTCACAGGGGTGCAGTGTCCCTCATCAGCAGGTCCTGAGTGTGGAAAACTATTTTCACAAAATTCATTACGTATTTAATCGGGGTCTTATTTATTTAGTGTAGAAAGAAGACAGGGTGAATCTTATTTAATTTCATTTCCCTACCAGAGTGAAATTTTCTATATCTTCTCTGGACTAAGATCTAAGCTGTTTGGGATTTTTCACAGAGGAAATATAAAGAAATTATAAGAATCAAAATTTTTTAGTATAAGAACTTAATTTTTAAATTTGAAAAATTCTGAATCTAGATAAATCACTTTCATCTTTCTTAACTATCAATTCCTTATCTAAAAAGGTAGAAACCATAGTAGGTGGTTAGTGAGATGAGGTAAATGCCTAAAGAGTCTGAGGGCAGCCCTCACAAATCCCAATAAAACCTGTAAGGGAACGAGGGTTATGTAATGGTCCCAGGAGACCATGAGCCACAAAACCAATACTTCGAGGTTCAGAGGTTCACCATGATGAATGTTCCCTGAGGCTGTTCCCAACTGGCGTATCCTGGGGATCATGAATTAATTCAGCTAGACATTCAGCACATATTTATACATTCATGCTCTGTGACTAATACTAAGTTGGAAGATATGAAACACCCCCGCTGCCCTCAGGTAAATTAAAAATCCAGCTGAGAAGTCAGAACATTCACGGACACATGAATATATACTGACCTATGTCAACAAAATAAGGACTACTATCAATCAGCAAGAGCGTTCCTATTATTCATAAAGAAAAATTTGAACTCTTGTCTACTCCCACCACTTTGTGCTTTAATAAACTAACTATAACCATTGTGAACATGTAACACCGGTGTAAATAGTTTCCAAGTTCTAAAGTATATTCTAAGACAGAAAGTGAGGCTGAGGACTGATAGTCAATGACCTGCAGTGCCCAGGCCCCTCCTCACACCCATCCGTTCACAGTACATTTCCTGCTTTTAGACCGACGCATAACTCCCACTACTTCTCAAGGTTATGCAGTACACACACCTGATTTCAGGTCTTTAAATTTGCTTCCAGGCCACCAGAGAGGTAGGAGAGACCGAGCAATCACTAATTAAATGTAACCCACTTAAAGGCTCCCCACGCTAAAGTCAATGGACACAGATGTGGACCCCGAGAACTCCCAGGCAGCCCCCTCTTAGCCGCACCCCTCTGTTGAGACCCCTTGCTTGCAATGCTTAATCCACTATAACGATTAGCTTGTGAACACTGCCCCCAACAGATCTGTTCTGAGTGAGGAAAGGGACAAAGCCGTGCTCATCTTTGAATACTGACACTTGGAAATTTTGAACATACTGTGCCAAACAATAATACATAATTAGAAGCTATGACCCTCGTTAAATTAAATCTTTGAACTATGAAAGGTATTGAAAACTATTTCAAGAAGGTTATTTTCAACTCCCAAAGGCATTTTAACAACAGCAAATATTGCCTGCCTGCGTATGATAAACCAGACTGGTAGGTGCTGAGGAAAGAGATAAGGCATCTTTGTCCCCATGGAGCTCAGTTTTACTAAACAGATATAATACAGTGCTGTGTGCACAATTATGGAGTTGTGAACATACACAGGTGGATAGGAAAGCAACAATTTCAGATTCATTTTTTTAAATCTAGTTTTTAAAATTCTCTATTTTAATTACTGATTTATTACTTTTTTAAAAAGTCAAACCAAGAACAACAAAAGTTTTCAAGTAACATTGAATGTGTCATAAAATTTAGAATTTCCAAATAGCCCATAAAAGCGAACTTCACAGACTTCTTTCAGATCCAATAGTTTGGCCCAAGCACTGCAATCCACAAACATGCATATGGACAAGTTGGTCCCTAAAAACACACACGAATCATTTGAGCCTAAAATCATGAATGTGCTTCAGCATGGCTACCAGAGAACGGAACATGACAAATAAGAACATGATATTCATGACATCAGTTTTTAAATTATTTCCACTTAACTCTAGCCTCTTGGTAAATACTTGATGACAAAGTGTCATATTTCAGAGGACAGAGATAAGTTGCATTATCTATATTTTTGCCTTTAACATCCATTGCCATGTATGACGGCATAGTTAACATCAACAAAATCCCTCTTCTTCAAGAAAACAGCCTGTACAGTCACAGCATGACACAAACACAAAAGAGCAGAGGCAAAAAATATTTTAAAATTATTTCTAACGTTAAATTAAAGATATCTTGGTCTCATGACAACACAGTTGCCATTGTTGGATAAACGGTATGTTCACAGACACAATTTCATCTTTTATGATTCTTAATCAGTTGAGATGCAGCAGTAAATGGAAATATGGTCCCCATTCACACACTTCTTTGCTGTGATTTCTAACTGGTATAACTGAATAGGTGGGTAACTAAATTAGAGACCGAAATCTTGCCAATGATTCTTGATTTAAAAATAAAAGTCAGACTGCTCATGTTGTTTCCCTAGACTAGTATTCTCATTTCCTCTCTTGTCCACAATTCACAGCTGCCCGCCTTATCTCCCCGCAGCTTATTTCCTGTTCTCCAAGTCCTTCCAGACTATTTGGCAGTGTTAGGACATACCAAAGTGCTGAGGAATTACCAACCAGGAGGGCAGCTGGGTTCTCAGCGGCCCGAATTGTTATGAGGCAGGGTGTTGTGGACCTGTCCAGGCATCCTAAGGTAGAGCTTTCCTTCCCTTTTAAAGGAAAATGGGACTCTGATTTACTCTGGGCATTGAAGAACTTCTGTGTTTAGGGTCTTAGCTTAATATGTGTTCTTCTACTAAAAAGTTAGAGGACCAGCTAAGCTCAGACCTAGGCCTTCGATTATTCAAAAATATACCAGCCTATAACTCTCTCCATTATAAGACACATTCTATCATTTTATACTGTTGTTTTTATCAATAAACATTTATTTCTTAATAAATAAGGCTATTAAACGTAGGAAAATCTACACTAAAAACACAGGGCAAGACTGCGGAGAGCCTACTGGGGCTATCACCTAAGGCCGTATATAAGTCACTCTACTTCCTACACCCACACCTACTCAGTTAGCCCATGTCAAGGACGTGCATCTTCCAAGGCAGAAACCCTCTAAATGATGTTGATAGAAATATTTACACAGGAAGCCACCTTAGAGAACAGCCAGTGTCACCAATATTCAGAAAGATTTGCCTCAACCTAAAAAGAATGTAATTTGAATGAACACTAAATACAAACAGCTTAGATAAGAAATCCCTGTAAGTAATTATCATAACCCAGTTCTTCTTATTCTATAACTTATGAAGTGAAACATCAACAACTTCATTTATACAAGAAAACCAAAGTGACTACCAGTTTAATTTTAGTTACATTCAGTCATTTTAACAAAGAACCAGAAACATCTTGAAACAGAGGCTGGAAGAAATTGAAGAACAATGGTCTCACAGACTGCTGCCCACCAGCACAGTGTCACTCTGAAGTCAGGGGCTGAGGAGGGTGGACTCTGGGGTCTGGCTGCCTGGACCTGGGTCCTGGCCTTGCCACTCACCCAGCGGCTGCACGGCTGTGGGCAAACTGGGGACCCTCTTAGCGCCCCTCTCCTTGTCTGCCAAGGCAGGCTGTACTAGAACATCCTCCATCAAGCTGCTGTGAGTATAGGAGCATAATGGGAAGGGACCACAGAATAGTGCCAGTCACAAAACAAACATTCAATACATGACAGCTCTGTATTATTAATCAGTGAACTAAAAATTCCAGAAGATAAAGACTAATTTAGCACAGTATTTACATATATAGTTTCCTCTTCTTTAATGAATTAGACAGTTTGAAAGTTAATGCCCCTTTCCATACCCATCTCCTGCATCTCCCACCCAACATAGGACCTTAAAGACCAGCATTGCTACATACCCCATGCCACCTCTGACCCACAATACCCTTCTGCCCCTCGATGGCCTGGTGGGTGAAGCCCTCCCTGACGTTCCAAACACTCCCTCTTGCTATGCAGCGGCACCTTCCATACAGAGTTCTAGTGCAGGCGGTGCCCTGTGCTTGCTCATTCAAACACTCCTCACCAGACCAACTTCTTTGCTTCTGTTCTGAGTGCCCAGCAGTGTGCCAGGCACAAAGCAGACATTAGACACATCTTTCTCGACTCAACTATTCTTGAAGGACAATTAATCACATCTCTGTAGAATTTTGTACTATTCTCTCTCTCTCTCTCTCTCTCTCAACAGTAAGATGTTAAAACTAGTTCAAATGAAATTTTTTAGGTGCGAGGAAGTATAACAGCTTTATTGAAACAAAACTCACATACCAGACAATTCACCCATTGAAAATGTACAATTCAGTGGTTTTTAGTATATTCACAGAATTGTGCAATCATTAAATACATCTTAGATCATCTTTATTGCTCCCCAAAGTAGCCCCGTACTCTTTAGCCACCACTGCCTAGCCCCGCAATACTCTCCCCACCCCAGCCCTAGGCAACCACAAATTTCCTTTCTGTCTCTATAGATTCGCCTATTCCAGACATTTCACATACACGGAATCATATAGTACGTGATCTTTTGTAACTAGCTTCTTTCACTTGGCTTAGTGTTTTCAAGATTCATCCTTGTTGTAGCATGTGTCAGTACTTACTTCCTTTACATGGTCAAATAATATTCCATCGTATGGATACATCACATTTTGTTCATCTATTCATCAGTTGAGGAACATCTAGGCTGTTCCCACCTTTTGGCTATTATGAATAATACTGCTATGAACATTTGTGTTCAAGTTTTTTTGTATAGATACATTTTCATTTCTCCTGCATATATGCCTAGAAGTGAAGATGCTGGGTCAATGATAATTCTATGTTTAACTTTTTGAATAACTCCCAGACTGTTCTCCAAAGTGGCTGTGCCAACTTTTATTTCCAACAATGTGTAAGCGTTTCAATTTCTCCACATTCTCTCCAATACTTACTATTGTCTGTCTCTTTAAATTACAGCCATCCTAATGAGTATAAAGTGATTTAATTTGCATTTCCTTGATGGCTAATGATGATGAGCATCTTTTCATGTGCTTGTTAGTCATCTGCATCTCTTTTTTGGAGAAATGTCTGTTCAGATCCTTTGCCCATTTTTAATTGGGTTGTCTTTTCTATTACTGAGTGTAGGAGTTTCTCTTCTTAAGCTCTCTGAAACACTGACTACGTTTGAGGAATATTTCAGATTTTATTTCCAGGCAATCCAATCTTTTTCTCTAAATGTTCACAAATCCAGTCCTCATTCATTCATTAAATCAACTCAATTTGTTGATAAGAATCCACGAATGAATGGTCCACAGACAATAAAGGAATTCAGAAAACACAGATCTATGGTCAGAGCCCTAAAATTCAGGGACCAAGGTGCCTTTGAATGGTTCTGAACCTGAATGTGTTGGAGGATTATTTGCAAGTCCCAGCTTCTTTAGGACACTACCTAGGCAACTCCCAGCTACACATTCCTTCCTGATATTTTCCAAACCTTCCTGTTAAAATTAATATATCTTCTTATTGGCTAGAGTATATCTTATCAGGCAGGCCTAAATTAGGAAAAAAGAGAACTTTACCAAGACTCCTGATATGAATGAAAATGATCATTCCTAGTCTTTTCTTCTACTAGATGGCAACAAGATTCTTCCATTGAAGCAATATATAAAACATGTTGAATAGCTACGTTAAAACTACAGTGTGTAGAAAACTCAACAGTTAATACCTTCATCTCTTGACCACATTCAGCCACTGATTTGCACACACCTCAAAATGCAGTGAAATAATACTCCCTTTTGACTCTAACTTCCATCCTTTTCCCTCAATCTCAGCTGCTATCTCCTGACTAAAAATTTTATTGGGAAGAATGCTCAATCACATGCACTACTCATTGAGGTTGCATAGCCCCTTACCATCATGAATTAGCATTTTTTCTCCATTAACACTTCCCACTTTCAAATAAAATGGACATTATAAACCATCCACTCTGTCTCACAGATGAGGAAAGTTAGGTTAATGAGGTGAGCCAACTTGCCTAAGGTCACGCAGCCAGGTTCAAGGTGGGGTCAGGGTCCAGGTCAGAGCCCATGCCTTCCTTCTCCTGTTTAGGATACTTGACTACCAAGCTGACCTGTGGCTGTCAATTCATCAGCCAATTAATATGCATAAAGCACCAAACAGGCACTGCTCAGGGAGTACACACACAGATGGAAGAGATGCCCTGCCCTCCAAGAGCACCTGGTGGAACATTCAGAGGAACCACCTCATTTTTTTTCTTTTAATAAGCACGTGTTCTTGCTGTCATACTTCTGTAATGCAAAACTGTCCTGGAAAACAACTCTATCAACAAGTTCTAGTTTTAAGAGAAGAAAAAAAATCACACTGAAAAGAAATAAACTAAAAGGTTAGTGGTGGTGTATTATAAATGACTTTTATATTCAAACCTTTCTACATTTTCTAATTTTCCCACAATGAACATATTTTACTTCCATCATCTTGTTTGAAAAGCAATTTGAACAATACCTTTTAGCAATAATAATAATAGTTTAAGTCTTTTTACATACATCAGCTTATTTTATCTTCGCAAATATCTTAGAAGGAGGTATTAACATTACTAAAATCTCATGTTACGTATAAGTAAAGCTGAGAGGTGAAAATCTCTCCATAGACTTTTTTAACAAAAAAAATATAAATATGACATATATAAAAGTTTAAAGAAAAATTTACCATGAGGTATTCTCACTCAGCTAAAGAAAATATCACCAGTACTATCAAGAGCTTTAGTATATTCCTCCCAGACCTCAATCCTCCCTCTGAGAAAAAAACACTTTCATGGGCATTTCATGCTATTGAATTCACATGAATTTTTATACCTTTATCTTGTATGTATGTATCCGCAATACCCACTATCCAGCTTAAAAATTATCAACATTTTTGATGCTTTAAAACTTTAAAAAACTCTATGTATTCTTTAACTCAACATTATGTTGTAAAATTTACCGTTGTTGACAAGTGTAGCTCTAACTCACTTATTTTCACTGCTGCATAGTTATCACTGCATGAATATACCACAATTTATTCATTTTACTGCTGAAAAATATTTAGATTATCTTCCTTTATTTTTCTACTGTGATAAATACAAGGGTACTTCACAAAGTTCATAGAAAAAAAGAACTGAAAGATAATACGAATCTTTCCACAAACTTTCTGAAGTACCCTCATATATATTGGGTCTTAGTCCCCTTGTTCCTGGCACAGAGTTCCCAAAACACTTGAAATCCCCAGAGCAATGAGTGTATTTTGTATGCTAATGTATTTTGATGGTTGGTGGCTGAGGTGACCCCAGGTAGCTTCAGGATGGGAGCTGGTTGCCAGAGGAAGCAGCCACATGATTAGAGGGCGCTGTAGATAGGATGCCCCCCCTCTACCTCATTGAAGCTTAAATCCCCGACATAATTGTTGATAGTGGGAAATCCTACCATAGTAATTGAAAGGTGGGGCCTTGAAGAGGTTATTAAGTTGATGGTTTAATGGTGGCCATGGGCATGGTTCTGAGGACTTTAAAAGGAGAACATATGAGGAGCTACCTCTCTGCTCTGCCATTTCCTGCCTTGTGAGACTCCTGGGTCACTGTCACCACCACCAAGACTTTCACCAAATGTGTTCCCTAGACTTTGGACTTCCCTGCCTCAAAACTGTAAGCAATAAATTTCATTTTCTTTATAAATTACCCAGTTTCAAGTATTTTCTGTTATAAGCAACAGAAAAAGACTGAGGGTTGTAACATTCAGCCACACCCCTGACCTTCCAGGAGGGAGAGGGGTGAGGGGCTGAAGACTGAGTTAATCATCAATGGCCAATAATGCCATCATGCCTATGTAATGGACCCTCCATAAAAAACCTCAAATGATGGGGTTCAGAAAGCTTCCAGGTTGAACACATTGGAGGTGCTGGGAGGTGGCACACCTGGAAAAGGCATAAAAGTTCTGCCACCATCCCCTCCCCCACCTTGCTTTAGGCACCTCTTCCATTTCGCTGTTCCTGAGTTGTATCTTTTATAATACACCAGTAAGAGTAAGTAAAGCACCTTCTTGAGTTCCTTGAGCCATTCCAGCAAATTATCAAACCTGGTTGAGGGGGAGTTGTGGGAACCCCTGAATTGTATCCAAATCAGAAGTGTGGGTAAACTGGGGACCTAATACTTGCAACTAGTGTCTGAAGTCAGGGCAGTCTTGTGGGACCGAGCCCTTAAACCTGTAGGGTCTGATGCTAACTCCAGGTAGTTAGGGTCAGAATTGAATTGAAGGACACCCAATTAGCATCCAGAGAGTTGGAGAACTGGTTATTCATGTGGGAAAAACACACACTTTGGTGTCAAAAGTGTTGCTACATTCTGCTACAAGACTCCTTGTGAAAAAATTTTTAAGAGTTTCTCTAGAGAATATATTTAGGAGTGGAAGAATTGCATTAAAGGCATGTGCAGCTCCTCCTTTGCTATACTTTGCCAGGTCATTTTCCAAAGTGACCGAACAGTTTATATCCCAGCAGCAGTTTACCTTTGCCTTATATCTTAACTATACTCAATACCGCCAGACTTCTGAACATTTTTCAATCTGACAGGTATAAAATTATATTTTGTTTCTAATTTTTATTTATTGCCAAAGACATGTATATTCTATTTGGTTTAGAACATCTTGGTTCATGCTCTGCTCTCCCTACTGAGCTAAAAGGAAGTCATTACTCAGTCCCTGGCCGTGCTCCCACCATCAACAACGCCTTCCTTCACGGTTTCCTCCAAGAAGAAATCAGAGTCTCATGTATCCAAGTTATTAAGAGGCACCTGCAACACATCCAACAAGAGGCACTCTGGGGTCTGACAATATGGAAGGCATAGCCATGCCCTGGAGAAGCACATACTGCAGTCAGGAGTCCCACAGGAACAGGACACATCAGGAAGGGGGTTAATTCTGTCTAGCCAAAAGATGTGGCCAAGTCAGGGTAAGTTCTCATAGTTCCTGACGATCTTCCCCTTCATTCCTTTTTGCCAACTTGCTATGGCTTGAAAGTGAATTTTGGAGGGACAGTGTGCCTGGAGCGCTCCTGAAAGGGGAGGCAACACCGAGGCTCAGAGAGGCAGTTGCCGCTTAAGAGCAATGGGAAAAGCAGCTGTCAAACCTGCACAGCTAAATCTGACACAGATGGGGGTGTGCAGGGCTGCTCCAACGTGGGTCTTGAGTTAGGCCTTGAAGATGGTACAGGACTTCCTTCAAAGGGCTCTTCCTCTGTGAAAATGTCTCCAGCTCCCATAGGCAGAACTAAGCGCTTCCTCCTCTGTGCTCCTGAAGCCCTCTGTCTGCCCTGCATTAGTTCACTGCATGCCTGCAAGCCCATGGGCAAGTGAGATGCACAGCCAGACCTGAGCAGAGCATGTGGCCGCCTTCTTTCTGACAGAGTCAACAGGCTCAATAATGGTTACTGGAGCAGCAGGGCATAAGAGGAGCATTCCAGGTAAAAGAAGAGCATCACAGTGAGGGAGCTCAAGGTGGGAAGGGGATAATAATGGTCTGAACTAAGTGGGAGGTATTCTGGGAAAAGGAATGATAACAGCTGACACTAAGGCACTTTCCTCACTGTTTGACTTCTGTAAAGTTCCCTAAAAGCAGAGCCTAGGAAGTGATTCTTGTGCATTCTGGTACACTGGAGTTTTTCCTGTGTGCTCCCAGGAGAAAGACATTGAGGAAAGTAGGTCAGGGCTTGGGAATAAAGGAAGGAAGGATGTGATCCATGGAGACCAGCTCACTCAGACTGAACCCACAGAGAGTCATGGTGTGAGCTGCACCACAGCTAGTCCTCTTGGAGGCAAGGGCAGCCTCGCATGCTCCCTGTGAGTTTGTCATTGGCTGCCTGGTGGGAACAGGGGTGGGGATGGGAATAGGAAAAGGAACAAGGTGGCAGCTGTGAGCCTCAGCAGCCAACAGTCACAGAGGCTGGGGGATAGGGGCATACAGAGTGACCACTATTCCTGGCTTCCAATACTCCTTTCTCAGTCTTCCCTTTCCCTTCATCTCAATGTTGGAGAGCTCCAGGGCCCAGCCATGATTCTTTTCTCCTTAGTCTACACTGATTTCCTAGTGACTGGCTCTAGTTTTACCTATAAATCCAATGTTAAACCACCTAATAAACATTGATGGCTTCCAAATTCTTATCTTCAATCTCTTAACTCCATATCCTAACCTATAACTCTACCTGACATCTACTTGAATGTTTAACACACAACTCACACTTAGCACATTCCTAGCATTTGCTCCTGACTTACTTTCACCTAAGGCTAATCCACCCCAGAGCTCCCCCTCCACGTTGAGGACACCGTCCACTGCACTGAGTCCTGGGCAGCTCCACCTGAGCTGCAAAGCACACTTCCCTCCCTGCCCTTCAGGCCCATCAGTTGTGGGGGTGCCTGACTGGGCAGAGACATGGTGCTTAGACAAGGCTAAGGCAATGCTTCATTCAGTGCTGGTGCCCCTCTGTGGTGGTGGTCATTAAGTAATAAATAGATGAAAAATTCAGCCAGTGGAAGAGAGATTACTCTTAGCTGGATCTTTACCAACCCAGCTCTACTTTAACGGTGATTGAAACATGTAGCTCTTAACATGCTTTTTAGATATGAGCTTAACACTCATAAAAAAATAATTCCCTTATTCATAAAAAAAATAATTCCCTTACCTAACTATAAACCATAAGAGAAACTCAAAAGACAGGACTTGTGAATGTGTTTGAAGGCACAGATGCACTATATGAATATTAGAGTTATTGCCAAAGGGTAAATGACTTTTTAAATTTTTCTAAACTTTAAATTTTACAGTTGTTTCAGATTTACAGAAAAACTGCAAAGACAGTACAGAGGTCCTATATGCCCCACATCTAGTTTTCCCTATTATATTAGTATGGTATATGTGTCACAATTAATAAACCAATATGAATACGATTATTGACTAACATCCATACTGTATTCTGATTTCCTTAGTTTTTACCTAGTGTCCTTTTTCTCTCCCAGGATCTCATCTAGGATATCACATTATATTATATTTGGTTGTCATGACTCTTTGGGCTCCTCTTGACTATGACAGTTTCTCACTTTGCTTGTTTTGACCTTGACAGTTTTGAGGAATACTCAGGAGGTATTTTGTAGAATGTCCCTCAACTGGGGTGTCTGGTATTTTTCTTATGATAGACTGGGATTATGGGTTTTGGGGAGGAAGTCCAAAGAGATGAATTGCCCTTCTCATCATATCCTATCAACAGCTTATACTATCATCATGACATCACTACTGATACTAACCTTGACCACCTGGCTGAGGAAGTCTTTGTCAGGTTTCTTCACTGCAAAATCACTTCCCTCCACTTTCCACATGGTACTCCATGTACCAAAGTGAATGCACAGCCCATACTTAAGGAGAGGTGAATTATGGTCCACTTCCTTGAGAATGGAGTATCTATATAAATCACAACTATTCTGCCCAGCAGATTTGCAAAATTCTCCTCTATTTATTTATTTTATCAGTATGGACTCATGAATATTTGTTTTATAGTTTGGGTTATAATCCAATACAACTTCATTTATTTTGTTGCTTAAATTGTCCCAGTTTTGTCCACTGGAGTTCTTTCAGTTGGCTCCTGTGTCCTTTTGACATATACCCCTATCATTACATGTGTTTGTTTTTTTGAGCACTACTTTACTTTCTGACACTACAAGATGTTCCAGGCTCATCATGTCTATTTCCTGCCCCAGTCCCTGAATTAGACATTTCTCCATAGAACCCTGGTACCTACTGGAAAATGGTATTAGAAATAAGATCTGGGCACTAGGTGTGCTCATTGCTACTGAGGTGGATAAATTGCTTTTGACATAACAAACAAACAAACAAACAAACACGTTATAAGATGAACCTGGGACATCTTGTTATCCCAGAAGGCAAGGCTGATATCAAAAGAGCTCTGGAACCAACTTGAAGGGACTCTCAGTGACCAAGCATGCGACAATTTGAGCATCAAAAAGAATTTGTGTCAGGCACTGAGACATGTATGCTAAAATTCACGTATGCTAAAATCCATGAGTCATGATAATCGTAATAAATAAAATCCCCACCGTTAACCTTTGAAGAATGGTAGAGAACAAACTTATTACTCTGGAAACTGGTACGCAAAGGAAAGAAACAAAACACACATTTACCCTGCCTTTACTTGCAAACGCTATTCCATAACAACCAAATACAGGGGCACCTCAGAGTTGCTGTGGATTCAGTTCTAGACCACTGCAATAAAGTGAATATCTCAATAAAGGAAGTCACACAAATTTTATGGTTTCCCAGTGCCTGTAAGAATTATGTTATTTTTGGAAGTTGACATCTTGTGTCAGAAGGTAAAGTAGTACTGTAGCCTATTAAGCGTGCAACACAGTATGTCTTAAAAAAAACAATGTATATACCTTAATTTAAAAATACTTTATTGTTAAAAAATGCTAACGATCATTTGAGCCTTCAGGGAGTCATAATCTTTTTGATGGTGGAGGGTCTCACCTCGATGTTGATGGCTGCTGACTGACCAAGATGGTGGCTCTGAAGGCTGGGGTACCTGTGGCAATTTCTTAAAACATGACAATGAAGTTTGCCATATCGACTGACTCTTCCTTTCATGAAAGCTTTCTGTTTGATAGCATTTTACCCACAGTAGAACTTCTTTCAAAATTGAAATTGAGCTTCTCAAACCTTGCTGCTTTTTTATCAATTAAGTTTATGTAAAATTCTAAATCTTTTATTGTCATTTCAATAATATTCATAGCATCTTCAACAGGAGTAGATTTCATCTCAAGAAACCAATCTCTTTGCTCATACATAAGAAGCAACTACTCATCACTTAAAGTTTTATCATGAGGTTGCAGCAATTCAGTCACATCTTCAGCTCCACTTCTACTTCTAGTTCTCTTGCTGTTTCCACCACATCTGCAGTTACTTCCTCCACTGAAGTCTTGAGCCCCTCAAAGTTTTTCCAAACTCCTGTTAATTTTGATATTTTGATCTCCTCCCACAAAACCAAATGTTCTTAATGGCATCTAGAATGGTGAATCCTTTCCAGAAGGTTTTCAGTTTACTTTGATGGGCCCAGACCCATCAGAGGAATCACTATTTGTGGCAGCTACAGCCTTATGAAATGTATTTCATAAATAATAAGATTTGAAAGTTGAAATGACTCCTTGATCTACACAGTACAGAATGGATGTTGTGTTAGCACAGAATGCAGAATTGATGTTGTATTAACCCCAGGCAATATATGGGCCCTGTTAGGATCTGACTCTTACAGCTAAAAAATAATCCAATTTTTTCTAAAATTCGTAAGACTTGAACAAACCCTTCACCAAAAAGGAAAAGAAAATATCCAGATGGCAAATAAGCGCATGAAAAGATGCTCAACACCATTAGTCATTAGGAAATGATAACTAAAGTCACAATGAGACAACTCCACACCTATTAGAATGGCTAAAATTAACTTTTGAGAATACTTAGAACTTATGTGTTCAAGTACTAGTTTTTCTTAGTTGATCCTTACACTCCTCTCATATAAACAAAGAAAATATAATATCTGTTTCCCTGATGTAAATTTCATACACAGTAAAGTCAGGTTCAACAGCATCTTCCAACAGAAAAGCTAAAGGATCTGGACTTTATCTTGTTGGTTGTTCTTTTTAAAATATGTATATTTTACATAAGTAGCAGATAATTAAGATACATATTACACAGAGCATTCTTTTTTAATATTTTAGTTAGTATCCAGTTTGAATGCTTAGGTAGTATCTTTGTTTTCTAGTGATTTCCTTTGAAATTTCAAATACTATTAAAGAAGGATATAAGAGCTTTATAAAAAAGAGATATGAGTTTTAAGAATCACTGGCTCTCACATAGAACTAAACATATCTTGTATTTCACACACATACACAAAACGCCCAAAACCAAAGTGTCACCTGTACTGATTTCAACTTAAAAACTGTTTCCTTTTATTCACATTTATTTCTTCCCAACTACCAAAAAAAATTTTAAAAAAGAAAATCCGTAATTGTGAAAAAATCCCATTGCATACCACAGAACTAATTTTTCAATTTTTCAATATATTTCTAGTTGGCAAGATTAATGGAGTATGTTTAAAACAATGAACTTATTGCTTGATTTTAAAAAGTAAATGGAAAGACAAAGGCATCATGTCTACTATTTTTACAGCAGTAAGGGTACTGTTCTGTTTTCTCATCTAGAACAGCTACCCCAGGCCCCTCCCCCTACCTACCTCCCTCTCAACTCAGTCTTCCCTGAATACTGCTCTGGGGTGACAATGTCATTCTAAGATCCATTTGAGGCCCTACCCATTGTTCAAATGTTCCTGGAGCAGGAAGGGTGTTTCAAGTTTGGAAAGGCATTCTCTGAAAACAAAGCAAACCAGGGAATTTAGGTGCTAATAAAGCTGCAAATAAACCAGACTACTTGGAAGTACCAAAAAAGGATAACGGAACCTCAAACTAGAAAATAAGATACTCTGAATAAAAAGCACTAACCCCCATAAATAATTAGCAAAGGTCAATAATTTCTATAAATCATTATCTATTAGCAAACAATGTTTCTTCCCCTTGCATTTAGATTTGATTCTAATTTGGGACCAAAACACAAATCAAGATCTTCACAATGACCCACACTAGACATACATGGCTTAATTTAAACTAACATCTGTAAGCTTCACAGTATAATTAATATATTTTATTTATTCTTTAATTTCTTAAAATCTCTTCCCGGTATCTATATCAAATAAAGAAAAGCATAAACTAAACTGTCAATCCACCATATTCATGGGCTTTTAAGACCTGCCAGAAAGCATCATGTATTTCTATCATCGTACCTTGTTACTTAAGCCCTGGCTAAATTCATCTTATTTATGATTCAAAATGTTCCATTCTAAAACAAGGGAGTTAACCTAACCTCCTCTACTTGTACGGAAACAGACAGATTACAAAAGGATTTGATTCTCAAAGCGACCCCACGGCCTGGTACCTGGAGCAGGCATTACCATTTTCATTTTACAGAAAAGGCAACTTAGGTTCAGAGAGGTTAACTAGCCCAAGTACCCAATCAGCAAGAGACAGAGCAGGGGCCAGGAATGAGGTACTTCCACTCATAGTCCGGTGTGTTTTCCTACTTAAAAAATAAAGTAGGTGAGAATGACTTGATCCATTTGTTTGGGAATGCCAATTCATCCTGGGAAAACAACTGTATTTGTGAAGAATGCTCGAAGTTTTTAAATTATAAAGCTGAAATTTCTAGTCTAGAAACTTGTGACCATCCACAAAGAGTTAAGAAAAATGTCCTGAGAAGACCAGAAAAACAACTGAACCAGGAGACATAAGCACAAGTTTTAAGAAGCCCAGTGTTTACTATGGGAGAGAACTTTCTAACAAGGAGAGCTATCAATGAAGGAGCTGTCTTCAAATGGAACCTGGCACACAGTAAAGGGTTTAAGCAGAGACCTGACAACCAACTGCCTGACTGCTGGGAAGCAACCCATCTGATTGCGAGGATTGCTGGACTAGAACTGGAGGACCTCCACACTACATTCAACGCCAAAACTGCAAATCTGAAGCCAGAACACTATATGAGAATTAAATGTGCTCTTGACCTTGGCGATACAATGGCCTCCCAAAAAAAAAAAAAAAAAAAAAAAAAAAGGCTGATCTTAAGCATCTACCTACTACTACTGTTTTATTAAATTTACTAAAGGAAATTTCAACTATTAAAATAGTTAAGTTGACTATTTAGATTAAAATCCTGTATTTTAAATACTATAATAGTCTTATTTGCCAGTTATGTAATTTAGTCATCATTTAATTTTAACCCAATATATTAATTTTTAAGATGTTCCTCTTCCTTTCCCAGAGCAGTTGGGATAGTAGGATTCTCAACATCCTGCTCTTTAGAAACTTTACCACTTAGACCTCCACATGTAGCATGTGGTCAGGTAACAGCACCTTCTAAACATACTACCACCACTTTTGGCCTGTAGCCAGGTTTGTTTGGATACCAACTGAAGACAGGATCTTAGCTCACCGTCTGACACCCCAACTATCAACTCAGACCAAAGCATGCCTCTCAGTCCTGAGTGAGCACAGCAAAGCTATAATAGGGTAAATAAAACCTGAATTTTGGTCTGGACTTCAGCACTTTGTATTGTTCTGAAAAGTCAAGTTTGCCTAGATAATCTCTAAAGATCCTTCCGGCTCTATATATTTCACTTGACTAGATCCTATTCAGTCAAATGCTAATAAGCACATACAACATGCCCATTCCTAAGTGCAATATCCTGCAAAACTTTAGATTTACCACCTAAGAAGAATATCTAGCAGCTGGATCATGACATAATCACATGTGAGGGAGTAGGGAGATAATGAGGATGGGGGAGCTCAGTGAATACTGAAATAATATTTAAATTCAAAGTTAGGAGCTGAATAGTTTTCCTCTTAAGCACTTATAATTTTAAAACATGAGAGATGTTACTTGCTTTATATTAGTTTCTCAAGAGTTACATGTAAATCGAATCTCTATGCATATCATATTGCCTGTGATGGTTAATTTTGTATGTTAATTTGACCAGGACTCTGGATTTTGGAGGCAACACATTCTTCATTTGGGTGTGTTACTTCAGCCTATTTACTAAGTGACAAAAAAGCTGCTAATTTTGAGTGGGACCCAGAATAAGAGAAGGATCTGCAGTAGGTCCAGGCTACCATGCAAGCTGCTCTACTCCGTGGGCCATGTGATCCATCAGATCCAGTGGTATCTGAGGTGTCAGTGGCAGAAAAGGATACTGTTTGGAGCTTTGGCAGGCCCCTATAGTGAATCGCAGTGCAGACTCTTGGGATCTTGGAGCAAAGCCCTGCCATCCTCCGCAGATAACTACTCTCCTTTTGAGAAATAGCTCTTAGCCTGCTGCTGGGCTTAGCAGTAATCAAACACTTGATCATGGGCATAAAGTTACCATGCATCCTGAGCTCCCCTCATGAGCTAGATGTTATCTGACTCACCAAGTCATAAAGGTGCGTGTGCCGAGCAGTACTCCACCGTCAAACAGAAGTAGTATATATGTGATTGAGGCTGAGCAGGTCCTGAAGGCACAAATAAGTTCCATGAAGTGACCCAAACATTCACGGTCCCCATTCTTACTTTACTGCCTTCTCTCTTCCAGCCTGCACCTATGGTCTAATGGAGAGTTTCCTATGATCAGTTGAAGGGAAGAGAAGACTCGGGCCTGGTTTACAGATGGTTCTGCATAGCAAGCTGCAGCACTAAGGCCCTTCTCTGTGACATCTCTGAAGGACAGTGGTGAATGGAAATTCTCCCAGTGGACAGAACTTCAAGCACAGTGCACCTGGTGGCTCACTTTGCCTGGAAGGAGAAATGGCCAGACATGCAATTACATAGTGATTCGTGGGCTATGGCCAATGGTCTGACTGAATGGTCAGGGAACTGGAAGGAACATGATTGGAAAACTGGTGACAAAGAAAGTTGGGGAAGAGGTAGGTGAATATACCTCTCTGAATGGGAGGGGAAAAAAAGTAGATATTTGTGTCACATATGAATGCTCACCAAAAAGTGACCTCAGTACAGAAGGATTTTAATAATCAAGTGGATAGCACGGCCTATTCTGTAGATATTAGTCAGCCTCTTTCTCCAGTCACCCCTGTCATCACTCAATGGGCTCATGCACAAAGTGGCCATGTTGGTTGGATGGAGGTTATGCATGAGCTCAGCCACATGGACTGAGCTGACCTCCACTCACCAAGGCTGACCTGGCTAGAGTGCCCAATCTGCCAGCAGCAGAGACCAACACTGAGTTCTCGATATGACACCATTCCCCAGGTTGATCAGCCCCCTACTTGGCAGACTGATGACACTGGATAGCTTCCATCATGGAAGGGACAGCATTCTGTCCTTACTGGACACAGATGCTTACTGTGGATAAGGAATTGCCTTCCCTCCACACAATGCTTCTGTCAAAACTACTATCTGCAGACTTACAGAATGATTTATCCACTATCACGGCATTCCACAGAGCATTGCTTCTGACCAAGGAACTCATTGCAGCAATGGGCTCATGCTCATGGAATTCACTGGACTCACCATGTCCCCCACTATCCTGAAGCAGCTGGCTTAATAAAAAGGTGAAATGCCTTTTTGAAGATTCAGTTACAGTGCCAGCTATATGGCAATACTTTGCAGGGCTGGGACAAGGTTCTCCAGGAGGCTGTAGATGCCCTGAATAAGTGTCCAATATATGGTGCTATTTCTCTGATAGCCAGGATTTATGAGGTCCAGGAATCAAGGGGTAGAAATGGGAGTGGCACCACTCACTGTTACCCCTAGTGACCCACTAGCAAAATTTTTGCTTCCTGTCCTCACAACCTTGTGCTCTGCTGGCCTACAGGTCTTAGTTTCATCCGCACCCGCTCAGCCAGTGAGTGCACTGGCCATCCCTACATAGGATCCGAACCTGCGGCGAGAGCCCCGTTGCGCTCCCAGCGCTGCACTCTCCCGAGTGAGCCACAGGGTCGGCCCTACAGGTCTTAGTTTCAAAGAGAGAAATGCTTCTACCCGGAGACACAATGATTCCATTGAACTAGAAATGAAGACTAATGCCCAGACACTTTGGGCTCCCCATGCCTCTGAATCAATAGACAAAGAAGAGAGTTACTGTGCTGGCTGGAGTGACTGATCCTGACTACCAAGGGGAAACTGGACTACTACTCCACAAAGGGGATAAGGAAGAGTACATCTGGAATACAGGAGATCCCTTCCTTAGGAAGTCTCAGTATTACCATGCCCTGTGGCTACTAATGTCAATGGAAAACTGCAACAATAATCCAAGCAGGACAAGAATGGCCTAGACCCTTCAGGAATAAAGGTTTGGGTTACGATCACCATATCAGGTAAAGAACCATGACCAGCTGGAGACAGGATTGAAGATGAAGGGAACATGGCATGGGTACTGGAAAAAGGTAGTCATAAATACTAGTTATGACTATTACATCTTCTTGCCGCATCAATCCCTTTATCATTATATAATGTCCTTTTTTGTCTCTTTTTATAGTTTTTGGTTTAAAGACCATTTTATCCTATATAAGTATAGCAACTCCTGCTCATTTTTAGTTCCCATTTGCATGGAATTATCTTCTGCCATCCCTTCACTATTAATTTATGTCAGTCCTCACTGGTGAAGTGAGTTTCCTGCAGGCAACATATAGTTGGGGTCTGGTTTTTAATCTATTCAGCCAGTCTCTTTTAAGTGGAGAATTAAATCCATTTACATTCAATGTTGTTACTGAAAAGTACTGCCTTACTCCCGTCATTTTATTAATCTTTCTATGGCTGTTTTATATTTGTTTTTTTTATTTCCCTCTTATTGTTTGTCTTTGCTGTTTGGTGTTTTTTCTGTAGTGATAAGATACAGTTTCTTTCTCTTTCTCATTTGTGTCTGCTCTACTAGTGGGTTTTATTCTTTCTCGTGCATTTTGATTCCAGATGTAGGACTCCCTTGAGGATTTCTCGTAGGGTCAGTCTTTTGGTGATAAATTCCCACAGTTTTTGTACCAGACACAAGGACAGTTTGGTGGATGAGAGCTTTTAATTCTCCAAACTACCCTATGATGTAAATGTTGCTATTCCTATTTTACAAAATAGGAAACTGAGGCTTAGAGAGGTTAGATACTTCGTCCAACATCACATAGCCAGCAAGTAGTGGCACCACCATTCAAACCTAGACCCAATTCTAAATTTTAAATTTAAATACACCACAGACGTGCAAACTTTAATGAGAAGAATTTTTTAGCTATAAATCTACACTAAATAACTACTAGATGGCAAGGTGATTAAGGCAGAGGGAAAAATCCCTGAACAATTGGATCCCCAAATTAAAATACCTGTCAAACAGGGGTAGTTAGAAGCATCCATGGAAATGCTCACTGATGATGTAGAAAAAGGGCCACAACAAGGAACCAAGCTTAGGAAGGGAAACAGGACAGGAAGCCAAGAAGGGAGGAAACAAGGGGTTACCACCTGCCCTCAGAGCATTGCACAGAAGCTCAGTGGGTAGGGTGGGCTGCAATGAGTTGGTTCAGATCAACTAGCATATAGCAAACCATTGGGAAGATTTCCAGTGACTTAAAGTTCTAGTTAACCATCACCTTTCCAGCAATTGCTAGAGATCCAGTCCCACAAATTTTTTAATAATCACTTTTTACTGTTTGTATTAGCCATTTGAGAACAATGTCATAAATATATAAACTTGTTTTAAGTAAACACAACACAAATCATTAGTATGTTTACTGTGTGGCATGGTATTTGTTGTTATTCTCCTAATGTAAGTTGGCAAAAACTCCCAAAGCCAGGATTCTGGCACAGAGACAAATTTGCTTTCTAATGACTTGATATTCATCATTTATTTTCTGATGCAGCTACAAAAATAATCTGAAGACCTTACAAAATTAATTACTATTTCAAAATGTACACTGTATACTTTCTAAACATAAGGCTTAAAAGAAAACTAACAGTTTAATTCAGTCCTTCAATACAGTATTATCTTCCAATAATCTGTCTTTAAAAAACTAAAATACAACTGTATTAGCCCATTTCCGTTGCTTATAACAAACTACACAGAACTGGGTGATTTCATAAGGAAAACAAAATTAATTTGCTTACAGTTTCAGAGGTTAGGAAATCCAAAGTGCATATGATGGTGGCGACAGTGACCCAGGGGTCTCACACTGCAGGATGGTGAAAGGAGAGACAGACTTTCCTCTTCTTTTAAAGCCCTCAGAAGCAAGCCCTGACCACCATTTTTAATCCTTTCACTACTGCACAGTCCTACAATCCAACCACCTCTTCAAGCTCCACCTTTCAATTACCATAATAGGATCTCCCACCCTCTTAACAGTCACAGTGGGGGCTAAGTTTCTAATACATAAAACTTGGGGGACACAATTAAAGCTTCATTGAGTTTTAGGGGAACATAATTCAATCCACTACAACAAACAAATGTACAACATTTTTAAGTTATCAAGGATACTCCAACAATGCTGAAGTCTCACCCTCTTTAGTTGGGAAGTAAGAGAAAGTTCAACTTTATGCAATACGGGGCTCTGCCATCCTGACAAGCCCTGATCTTGGGCGGTGCATGGGAGTAACATACTGGGCTTAGATCATATCATCCATTGAGCTGAAGGCACTTTCTGAAGTGGGCCTTACTTCACTTGTCCTTTCATGCTGGGAGAAACACAGGTACTTTCTCGAACTACATCCCATTATCATTAGTATATTGTTAATAGGTTGGTCAGCAGGCCTAGTATTAGTAATGTGTTGGAGTGAAAGTGAAATCATATTGCTAGGCCAGATGTCATTAGTAGGGCTGACAATGCTCCTGTGAGCAGACAGGGACTGGGATTTACTGTGTGATAGGAATGGATTTGGTGGGTCATTAGGTGTTGTCGTGTAGGTAGAGGCTAACCAAGAGTGTAAACATGTAGGCTTGAATCAGGGCTATGGCAAATTTGAGGATGGTAAGCAGGACAAGAATGGTAAAAGTGACTGAGGCTGCTGAGGGGCTAGGGTTGTTAGTGCCAATGTGGCACCTCCAAAAAGGTGTATAAGCAGGTGGCCAGCTGTAATGTTGGCTGTTAGTCATATGGCTGAGGCTATGGGTTGAATAATGAGGCTAATATATCAGTAATTACCAGCAGGGGGATGAGGGAGATAGGTGTTCCTCGCAGCAGGAAATGGGCCAGAGATGCTTTTGCTTTGTGTCGAAAGCCTCAAATTACTGCTCCAGCTCACAGTGGGACAGCTATCCCCAGGTTTAGGGATAGCTGGGTAGCTGGTGTGAATGAGTGGGGGTAGTAGGTCTAGTAAGTTTGTTGAGCCAATAAATAGGATGAGTGAGACTGTATTAGGGATCATGTTCACCCCTTAGTATTATGAATTGTTATTATGTTAATATGAGTTGAGTTAGTCATTTTTGCATGGAGACTAGACGTTTGTTAATTTGGCAGGAGGGGGAAGGAAATACTATGTTTGAAAACAGAATAATAAGGATAACAATGGGTAGCCCTATTAATGTAGGGGTAATGAAAGAGGCAAATAGATTTTCATTCATTTCTTTTCTCAAGGGCTTGTGTATTTTGGTGTTTCAGTGGCTTTTTCTGTGGTATTAGGGGAGTAAGTATATTTTGAAACTTTTAGTTGGAATACAATGAAAAGTGCTGGTGGTAGTGAATCTTGATGATGTGTCCAGCTGTGGTATTTCACTGAGGAAAGATTGATGCTCTCATTCTTTAACTTAAAGGGTTAATGCTATTTAGCTTCACAATGCTATTATAATATTGATGCTGATCAGTTTTTGAGATGGTTGAGTGGAATTAGTTCAAGTATGACAAGTATGAAGCTGTGGTTTGAGCCACAGATTTCTGAGCACTGCTTGTACACAGGTCTGGTCATGGGGACATTAAGGTTGCTTGATTCAAGTGCCTTGGGATTGCGTCTGTTTTTAGGCTTAATGAGGGCACAGCTCATGAGTGTAGTATGTCTTCGGATGAGATTAGCATGCAGACTGAAATTTCTATTGGGAGGACTATGCAACTGTCAACTTCTAAGAGTCAAAGTTCGCCTGGTTTGAGGTCTGTAATGGGAATCATATATGAGTATAAGTTTAGGTCTTCATAGTCAGTATATTTGTAGCTTCAGTATCACTGGTGGCCTATGGTTTTAACAGTCAGGGAGGAGTTGTTGATTTTGGCTATTGTACATAGAA
This sequence comes from Cynocephalus volans, assembly GCF_027409185.1. NCBI lineage: Eukaryota > Metazoa > Chordata > Mammalia > Dermoptera > Cynocephalidae > Cynocephalus > Cynocephalus volans. The sequence goes on along the minus strand of NC_084464.1, from coordinate 156,501,152 downwards.
TCCATAGTGATGGGAGAGCAATTAAAATTAGGATAATGGTGGGCAGGATGGTTCATACCATCTCCACTTCCTGGGTGTCTATGTACTTGTGTGGGTAAGCTTTGTAGTTAACATTAGAGAGATGATATAGAGGACTAGGGAGCGGATTAAGAATACTATCATCAGGGTGTGGTTGTAAAAGTGTAGAAGTTCTTCCATGATAGGTGAGGTGGCATCTTGGAGACCTAGTTGAAATGGGTATGCCATAAAGATATAAAGGGCTTAAACCTGTAAGTTAACCCTGACAAAGTCATGTAATGTTTTTACTAATACCTTGCTTGTTGAGAAAGTCATAGTGGCTATGAGGTTGGCTTGAAACCATCCTTAGGGAGTTGATTCCTTCCTTTCTTGTTCTAAGCTTTTAAATATATGGGCTCTTTGAATGTGTGGTATGGTGGTGGGCAGCTGTACAGTCACTCTAGGTTTGTAAGCGGGGAGTTCTACTGTTGAGAATTCTCATTTTGAGGTGAAGTCTTCTAAGATTATAAAAATTATCAGTATAACTGCTGTTAGTGAAATGAATGACCCTATAAATGATACTGTATTCCATGTGGTATATGCGTCAGGGTAACCAGAATATTGTCGTGGTATCCCCGACAGTCCAAGGAAGTCCTGTGGGAAGAATGTTAAATGTACACCTACAAATATGATCGTGAAGTGAATTTTGGCTCAAGTAGTGTCAAGGGTATAACCTGAGAATAGAAGGAATCAGTGAACCAAGCCACCCACAACAGCAAAGACTGCTCCTATAGACAGCATATAATGAAAATGTGCTATTGCATAACGTGTGTCGTGAAGGACAATGTCCAGCAATGAGTTGGCTAATACAACTCCTTTTAGGCCCCCTACTGTAAATAGGAAAATAAACCCTAGAGCTCATAGTATGGCAGGGGATCATTTGATATTACCTCCGTGTAGTGTGGCTAGCCAGCTGAACACGTCTGCGGGGACTGCAATAATTATAGTGGCTGACGTAAAGTAGGCTCAAGTGTCCACATCTATTCCCACTATAAATTTATGGTGTGCTCAGAAAATAAAGCCTAGGAAGCCAACTGATATTATGGCTCAGACTATCCTCATACACCCAAATGGCTCTTTTTTGCCAGAATAATAGGTTACAATACGTGAAATTATTCTGGAGCCAGGTAAGATCAGAATGTAGACTTTCAGGTGACCAAAGAATCAGAACAGATGTTGATATAGAATGGGATCTCCGCCCCTTGTGGGGTCAAAAAATGTAGTATCGAGGTAATGGTATGTCAGTAGCATAGGAATGCTGGCTGCCAACACAGGGAGGGAGAGGAGTAGGAGGACGGCTACAATTAGTACTGATCATACAAACAGGAGGGTTTGGTACTGGGACTTAGCAGAAGGCTTCATGTTGATGATGGTAGTAATGAAGTTGATGGCCCCTAAGATGAAAGAAATACCTGCCAGGTGGAGGGAGAAGATTGGAAGGTCTACAGAGGCTCTAGCATGGGCTAGATTCCCAGCCAGAGGTGGGTACATAGATCATCCTGTTCCAGAGCCAGCTTCTACTAATGAGGAAGCAAGCAGGAATACGAACAATGGGGGAAGAAATCAGAAGCTATACTGTTTATTCGGGGAATGCTATGTTGGGGCCCCAATTAGGGGGACTAGTCAGTTACCGAAGTCCCCAATTATAATAGGCATGACTATGAAAAAGATTATTACAAATACATGGGCAGTCACAATAACATTATAAATCTGGTCTTCACCCAGGAGGGTTCCAGGTTGACTGAGCTCAGCTGTGATTAGAAGACTCAAGGCGGTTCCTACTACTCCAGCCCAGGCGCCAAATAACAGATATAATGTGCCAATATCTTTGTGATTAGTTGAGAATAGTCAACTACTGATGAACATGGGTAAGAGATAGAGGGGTAAAGTGGTTGAGTAAAGCATTAGACTGTAAATCTAAGCACAGAGGTTGAGTCCTCTTTTTACCAAGCCTCGAGGTGATTAATCGCACTGAATCACAAATTCAGAGGAGCAGCTTCAATCCTGCCAGGGCTTCTCTTGCCTTTTAACCCCAGCAGCGGGAGAAGTAGATTAAAGCCAGCTGACTACAGTGTTTAGCTGTTAACTTTTTTCGTGGGGTTGAAAAATCTAGCATAGACTTGGCTTAATTAAAGTGGTTGATTTGCATTCAGCTGATGTGGGATAGAGTCTTGCTGTTCTTAGGTCAGAAATTGCGGGACACTTACTTAGGGCTTTGAAGGCTCTTGGTCTACTTAATCTAAATTTCTAGTTCAGGGTGGAGGATACTGGTGTGAGGGGGAGAAGGAGTACTGATAGTAGTGCAAGTGTTGGTAGGGGTAGGTTTGATGTTTTTGAATTGTCATTTTGTGTTTATGTTGTTGGTTGCTGGGAATATGGTGGGTGATGTAAATTAGCCGCATGTAGTAATACAGGTTGAGTAATGCTGCAATGGCCATGAGTGTTGGCATAATAATATTGCTGTTTTTTTACATAGGTGTAAATCTTGTAAGTGGGGGTAGTCCTCCTGGTGACAGTAGAGTTACAAGGACTGTGGTGGTGATTAGTGGTATTTTATTTCGTAGGTGTGCCAGTGATGAGGTTGTACAGATTGTGTTAAGGTTAAACATTGAGTATGGTGGTTGTAAGTATGATATTACCAGGTTGAGGATCATGACTGAAAGGTTGTAAATAAAAATGGCTATTGTTCAGCCTGTGTGTGCGATTGAGGAGTAGGCTATAATTTTAAGCAGCTATGTTTGATTGAGCCCTGCTCAGCCTCCTACTTAGATAGAATAGCAGTGATTAGAATGATATGTGGGTCAAATAGTGGTGATATCTGAAATATGACTGAGAATGGGGCTAGTTTTTGTTATGTTAGTAGGATCATACCTGATATTAGTGAGACTCTTTATGTTACCTCTGGAACACAAAAGTGGAAGGGGAAAGGCCTAATTTTGTAATTAGCACCACTGTAAGTAGTATTGCTGCTGTAAAATTATTTATATTTGTAATTGTTCATTGTCTTGAGTCTGTCACATTAACCATGATGGCTACTATCAAAGAGTATGGATGCCATTGCCTGTGTGAGGAAATACTTGGTGGCCTCTCCTTTTGGATTAGGATAGGAATATAGGCCAGCATGTTTATTTTTAAGCCTATTCAAATTATTAGCCAGTGTGAACCTAGTATTTCCAGCATGGTTCCTGTAAATAGGGTGGTGAGGATTATGAGGGAGATTAGAGGGTTAATTCGTAAGGGAAGGATATACACCAACATTTTCAGGGTATGAGCCTGACAGTTTATTTAGCTGACCATACTGTAGAATATAGTGTAGTAGGTAGTATGGAGATTTTTGAATTCTTTGGAATAGGTTCAATCCCTATAATTCTAGAAATAAGAGGGCTTAAAACTTTATTGTTTATCAAAGTAACTTTTTTGTCAGATATTTCTTAAGTTTGTGGTGGGGGGGATGCGTGACAGTAAGATAGGTACTGAAATATGTCATATTCACAGGGTTAGTGTTAGTGGGAAGAAATTTTTCCATAGGAGGTGCATTAGTTGGTTGTATCCAAAATCATGGGTAGAACATTCGGACTCATAGGAACAGGGCTGGTAGGACTGTGAATATCTCTGATGAAAGGGTGCTGTTAAGTGCCCCTAGAAAAATGATGGTGGTTAGGGCTTTTATTATAATGATATTAGTATATTCAGCTATGAAAAACAGGGAAAATGGGCCTGCAGCGTATTCAACATTAAATCCTTATACAAGTTCTGATTCACCTATCAGGTCAAATGGGGCTCGGTTGGTCTCTGCTAATGTTGAAATAAATTATATTGTGACTAGGGGTCATGATGGAAGGACTAGTCATATGAATCCTTGACTGATAATTAAAGTTGATAGGGTGTAGAACCCATTTATTAACAGGACCAATACTATGATAATAGCTAGGGTGACTTCACGTGATATTGTTTGGGCTACTCCCTGCAGGGCACGAATTAGTGCATATTTTGAGTTTGATGCCCACCCTGATCAGAAGATCGAGTACACAGCCAGGTCTGAGGTGCCCAGGAAGAAAAGTACTCTTACATTTATATCAGCTAGGGGGTAGAGTATTGGTAGTGGTACGCACATGGTTAGTGCCAGAGCGAGGGTGAGAGTGGGTGCAATGATATAGAGGAGAGTGGACAATGCCAGTGGTTGCAGCAGCTCTTTGATGAATAATTTTATTGCATCAGCAAAAGGTTGGAGGAGGCCACAGGGGCCAACAATGTTGGGTCCTTTGCAGAGCTGCATGTAGCCTCATTTTCCACTCTACGAGGGTAAGGAATGCTATTGCAAGGACAATGAGGATAATAAGTAGGAGGAGGTCAATGATGCATGCTGTTAAGAAGGAGTTGAACCTCTGATTATAAAGTTTTAAGTTTTACGCAATTTAAGTTCATGATTTTAATATGGCTATGATTTTCTATACAGAACTACACCATCTTCATTTCTGTTTTCTCAGACATCCATTCTTTGATTTCCTCAATTTTTGTGATATAAATTTAAAATAGTAACCACAGTCAACACTATAACATGAATAAACGAAAAAAACGCTCTATGACTCCATCCATGTCCTCTTTCTCTTTCCCCCTTGAATTTAATTCAAATAACAGCTGAGCATTAACCTCGGGGTAGGGACTGTGCCAGGCACTGGAGATACTAAAAGTCATAGTACAGCGATGCAACACTGGGGAAGCAGACTAAGTTGAAGGGTGACTGAGAAGGGAAGGAGGGTTAGGGAGAAGGGAGGAGAGGCAGAAGGTACAGACTAGCAGGAAGGGAAACTCAGAGCTAGGTTTTAGGCGGGTTTCTTTACTTCTGAAGCTCAAAGCAGCTTGAAAGAATTTTATTTAAATTGTGCTCATAATATCCATGGGAACCTTTATATCTTTCTTATAAATCAAGGAGTATTTTAAATATAAGAAAACATACACAAAAGTTTTATCTAAGACCTTTCCATTACTTATTTGTAGAGGCAGCACTAAGATTAAGGCTTCTAAAAATCAATTCAGAACACCACACTGCTTTTGATTGATTAATTTCAATCACATGGAGGTACAAATTGAAATACTTTTTACAGAAACCAGAGGGTCACTAAAAATTATAAAGAAGTCACATATACATTTAAAAAATAAAACAACAGAGTGAGGAGGTATAGTCTCTACTTACCAGGGTGATTCCAAAGTACAACACCAGTTAGAAGATCAGCATTTGAAATGAATTGAAAGAGAAGCCCAGGGTTCAGATATACTACAGACTTGGACAAGCAATCTGCCAAAGGCTTAGAGGAACCCCGAAACCCACAGCCCATGACTCCATTCCACAAAGGTACTCAGGTGCTTGCAGAGGGAAGAGGCTGAGCACAGCTCTATCTTTCATAGCTAACCATTGACTTTTTACTTCTTGGACTGTGGGTCACTTTACAACTGTCTAAAGTGAACCAGAACACATTCAATAGATAAAAATAAATAGTACATGCACACACATTCACTATATTTTATACAATTCTTATCAGTTTCCAGAGAAAAAAGGCCAACCTGGAACTACCTAAAGGTTTTATCTTCTTAATCCAGAGACCTGACTTTCTGCTTATTTCAAAACATGGCCTAGAACACCATATTGTCCTATATAAGTAGTTTATCTCAAAAACTAAAATGTCATCATTCTTTTAAGCTATATAGTACTTTGTAAATAGAAACATGCAAAAAAAACCCACAAATAGTGAGGGAGAAAAGCCCAGTTGTGTTTCTTATCAATTATGATTATTTCATACTTTGAAAGGCTAGAAATGAAATTCTGCATTCCCTAAACTATTACCAGGATGACTTAAGTCATTTCCACCAAATGCAATTATTTACAAAAAGTACTGGGTTGTCTACAGAATTAATAGACAAATGACAATGGGCTAAATCCCATTTAAAATGTATAAGAGGTACTGGACACACTGAAGGTATTTCTTACATTTATTAAGCATTTACCATATGCTAGACATCATGCTGGAGCTAAAAGGACAGTTAAATATAGCACTTGGCTCACACACTCGACAAGTGCTCAGTATGGAGGGAGACAAGCAGGTAAATAATTATACAATAATGACTTCAGCACAATGCTAGAATATATGCAAAGTGCTCTGAGTGCAGTGCAGAGAGTGTGAGGAGCTTCTGTAGTCACAGGTCTCCACAAGAAATCATCTTCAAATGCCTCCAACACCCAGAGCAAGGGGAACTTTAGCACCCTCTGCTAAAACAACAATCATCTAGAATTCCTTAAACAGGTAAGCAACTTTCCTTCTGCCCATTAGGTTTCTTAACTGCTGCAAACAGAACATTACACCTTCCCTAACATATTTAACACTTAAAATTCCCCCCTCAAAATATTTCTGTTTAATTTTCTGTGTACATGTGCTGTTATAGTATAACCTAACACTGGCTCTCAGTCATCAACCTGAATTAACTGTAATATACCTTGAATTTTTTTTAACCTAAATTCCATTTTGGCAACTATGTATTTGCATTTAGTTATACATGTTACCATTTATTAAAGCTCAACTTTTGTCCATTTTGCTGAAGGATCTATTATTCCACATATATCTGCAGCCTGTTGGCAGATGCAAATGTGACATTCTTTTTGAAAGGAATTATCAAAGGCCTCATGGGTGGTCAAAAAATTCAGCCATTGATAAACTGTAAAAAAAAAAAAAAAAAGGAGTTAATATATTCTATCATGAGTAGTGTTAATCAAAAATGGGACACACTACTTATCAGCTGGGTGACTCTGGTGAATCACACAACCTCTCTGAGCCTCAGTTTCCTCATCTGTAAACAGGAGCACCAGCACTTAACTTACAGGACTGCTGCAAAGGGTGTACTTGCTAAAGATAATACTAATTACCATTCATTCTGGACTTACCACACACCAGCTTCTTCACACATAACATCTCACTTAATCCTTATGCAAAACCTCTGTGGGGTAATTATGACCATCCCCATTTTAAAGATGAAGAGACTGTAGCTTAGGGGTGTTCAGTCTGCCCCAGATCTCTCAGCAAGTGGAAACAGAGCCAGGGATGACCCATGGGGTCAGTTAGACCCCAAAGCTGGTGGTCTGAACTGACCTCCTTTCTCTAGAGCCACTGCACGAGCAACCATTGGCCAGTGTCTGAACAGGACAAGTCCCCAGAAACAGCATCCACATTAGTGCCCATTATTGCTAAGTGGCATACTATTTTCTTGATGTTCCAGAGGAATTCTCAACAAGACAGCAGCCTGGGCATCCAGATCTCATCCTGTGTTCTCATGATCAGACAAAAGCCAAGCTTCTCCCTTTCTTTCAGGCCCCCAAACCTACTGCAACCCAGTATAGAATCATGCCCTCTGCCCTGGTTCCACCATAGTGCACTTGTGCTCCCCACCCATCTGCTTTGCTTGGCCATCCTAAAATCCTACCATAAAATGGGTGTGTCCCCAGGGGCACGCCCCTTGCTTCTTCAGTATCTGGAGCTAAAGCATCTTCCACTAAATCAATACAGCTGCTCCACGGCCTTCAGCATGCCCTTATGTTCTCAAGCTAGTTTTCATCAGAATCCCCTGGAGGGGGACATTAAGCAGCAGGCTAGAACAAGTGCAAGAAAAAATTTCTGATCTCGGAGACAGTCTTTTTTAAATGACCTAGGCAGACAGAAAAAAAAAAAAAAAAAGAAAAAAAGAAAAAAAAATTTTTTTTAAATGAAGAAAATATGAGAGCTATCAGACAACCTTAAGTGCACAAACATCCAAATCATGGGTGTTCCAGAAAGAGAGAAGAAATGAAAAGGCATTGTAAACATATTCAACAAAGTAACAGTGGGAAATTTTCCAGGTATAGGGAGAGACAGGGACCTTCAGATCCAGGAGGCTCAAAGACCCCCAAACAGATTCAATTCAAAAATGTCCTTTCTGAGACATATTATACTCAAACTGGCAAAACTCAAGCAAAGAGAAAATCCTACAAACAGCAAGAAAAAAGTGTCAAGTTCCATCAGACTAACAGCAGACTTCTGAACAGAAACTCTACAGGCCAGAAGAAAATTAACGATATATTCAAAATGCTAAATGACAAAAACTCCCAGCAAAGAATACTATACTCAGCAAGGATATCCTTCACAAATGAGGGAAAAACAGCATATTTCCCAGACAAACAAAAACTGTGGGAGTTCACAACCACACAACTAGCCATACAAGACATCCTCATGAAAGTCCTACATCTGGAATCCAAAAAACGATAATCACTACCACGAATATACAAGAAAGAGCAAAATCCAGTGGTAGAACAAAAATGTAAACCAGAAAGAAAGAAACTAAATCTTACCACCTCAAAAAACCAACAAACACCAAAGACAAACAATAAAAGGGGAAGAATGGAACAAAACATATTTAAAACATTCAAACAAAAATAGATAAAATGCCAGGAGTAAGAAAATATCTCTCAATAACAACCCTAAATGTAAATAGATTAAATTGTCTACTCAAAAGACAGACTGACTGACTAAATTAAAAAGCTAGGCCCAACTATATGCTATCTACAAGAAACTCATCTCACCTGTAAAGATACACACAGACTAATAGCAAAGGGATGGAAAAAATACACCAAATAAATAGAAACTAAAAACAAGCAGAAGTAGCTATTCTTATATCAAATAAAATAGACTTTAAACCAAAAACTACAAAAAGAGACAAAGAAGGCTATTACATAATGTTAAAGGGATCTATCCAGTAAGAAGACATAACAATCACAAATATATATGCACCCAACACCAGAGCATCCAGATATATAAAGGTAACACTATTAGACCTAAAGAAAGAGACAGACCCCAATATTCTCATATAAATAAATATTCTCAACAGAGAAACACAGGATTTAAACTGCACTTTAGGCCGAGTGGACTTGGCAGACATCTACAGAAAATTTCATCTAAAAACTACAGAATATACATTCTTCTCATAAGCACACAGAACATTCTCCAGGACAGACCACATGTTATGTCACAAATCAAGTCTCAAGAAATATTTTCAACTTTTAAATATTTGAAGTATCTTTTCAGATCACAACTTAAAACTAGAAATCAGTAATAAGCAAAAGTCTGGAAACTATACAAATACATGGAAATTAAACAACATGCTTTTGAACAACCTATGGATCCAAGAAGAAATTAAATAGGAAATCAAAAATTTTCTTGCAACTAATGAAAATAATGACACATCATACCAAAACTTGTGGGATACTGCAAAAGCAGTACTAAGAAGTTTATTGCAAATGCTTATACCAAAGAATAGAAAGATTTCAAGTTTACAACCTAATGTAAACCTCAAAGAACTAAAAAAACAAGAACAATCCCATCCCAAAATTAGCAGACAGAAAGAATTAAGATCAGAGCAGAAGTAAAATTGAGAACCAAAAATTGGTACAAAAAATCAATGAAACAAAAGAAGATAAACTAAATAGACAAACCAATAGTTAGGCTAACTAAAAAAAAAGGAAGAGAGAACACCCAAATAACAAAAAATCAGAAATGAAAAAGGAGACATTACAACCGATACCACAGAAATATAAGGAATTATTAGAGAGTATTATAAACAACCATACACTAACAAACTTGAAAACCTGGAGGAAACATAAATTTCTGGCACATATAAACTACCAAGAGTGAACCAAGAAGAAATAGCGAACCTGAACAGAACAAAAACAAGCAATGAGATTGAAGCAGTAATCAGCAGTCCCCCAACAAAGAAAAGCCCAGGACTGGACAGCTTTACTGCTGAAATCCACCCACCCTTTAAAGACCAATTCTCTTCAAACTGTTCCAAAAAACTGGAATAGAGGCCATTCTCCCAAACTCATTCTATGAGGCCAGCATCACCCTGATACCAAAACCAGACAAAGATTCAACAGGAAAAGAAAACTATAGGCCAATATCTTTGATAAACACAGATGCAAAAATCCTCAACAAAATATTAGCAAACTGCTCTCTCTCTCTCTCTCTCTCTGCTCTCTCTGCTTCCACCATCTTGCAATGTGAGACCCCTGGGTCACTGTCACCACCACCAGATGGACTTTGGACTTCCCAGCCTCAGAAACTGTAAGCAATAAATGTCATTTTTCTTTATAATTACCCAGTTCCATGCATTTTGTTATAAGCAACACAAAATGGACTATTACAGAAATTGGTACCAGAGAGTTGGGGTGTTGTTTATAACAGATACTCGAAAATGTGGAAGCAGCTTTGGAACTGGGTGTTAGGCAAAGGTCGGAGGAGTTTGGAGGACTCAGAAGACAAAAAGACCAGAGAAAGTTTGGAATGTCTTAAGAGACTGGTTACGTGGTGGTGAGCAGAATGCTGATAGAAATATGGACTGTGAAGACCATTCTAAGGAGATCTCAGATAGAAATAAGGAGTTTATTGGAAACGGGGGGAAAATCACCCTTGCTGTGAACTGGCAAAGAGCTTGGCTGCATTGTGTCCATGCCCTAGGACTTTGTGGAATGTGGGACTTAAGAGCTGTGAACCAGAATGTTTGACGGAAGAAATTTCCAAACAGCAAAGCATTAGGGAAGCTGTATGGCTACTTGTAAGAGCCTACACTAAGTTATGGCGGCAAAGGCATGACATAAAACCAGAATTTAAGAGGGAAGCAGAGTGTAAAGATTTGGAAAATTTGCAGCTTGGACATGTGGTAGAGAAGCAGAGAGCATTTTCAGAAGAAAAAATCAATGGTACTAAGAAGATTAACACAAAAGAATGGGATTACCAAGAGAAGGGGGAAAAGGCCCTGAAGGCATTGCAGAAGACTCTGGGATCAACCTTTCCATTTCAGGCCCAAAGACCTAGGGAGACAAAATGGTCTTGGGGAACATGCCTGAGGCACCCTCCACAGGCTCACTGCTCAGGACCACCTTGGGAAGCTGCTTCCAGCACTGGCACCCCAGCTGCTTTGGCTGCTCCAGCTGCTCCAGCTGCTCCAGCCACTTAATTGGTCCCAGGTGGGGCTGGACCCACAGTTTTAGAAGATACAAGCTGGAAGGCTTGGCAGCATCCATGTGGTATTAACTCTTAAGGTTCACAGAATGCCAGAGCTGTGGAGGCTTGGAGGCCTCTACCTCGATTTCAGAGGATGTATGGAAAAGTCTGGGGGCCCAGGAAGAGATCTGTCACAGGGGTGGAGTCACCACAGACAACCTTCACTAGAGCAATTCCAAGTGGAAGCATGGAGTCAGAGTTGCAGCAAAGAAACCCCATCAGCACCATGTCTACTGGAGTAGTGAGAGCAGGACCACCATGGAAACCCCAGACTTGTGGAGCTAGCAGTGTGCAACGCCAGCCTGTGAGAACTAAAGCATCACCTGAGACCAGGAAAGCCATAGGGGCAGAGCTGCCTGACGACTTGGGGATCCAACCCCCATACCAGCATGCAGAAGACGTTGAACATGGAGTCAAGTTACAAGATTCACCAGCTTTGAGATTTAATGCCTCCCCTGCTGGGTTTCAGACTTGTTTGGGCCTGTTTCTCCTTTCTTTTGGCCTATTTCTCCCTTTTGCAACGGGAATTTGTACCCTATGTTTGTCCCACCATTGTATCTCGGAAATAGATAACCTGTATTGATTTCACAGATGGGACTTTGAACTTTGGATGCTTGAGTTGAAACAAGTTAAGACTTTGGGGATGAAATGAATGTATTTGCATGTGAAAAGGACATGAATCTTGGGGGGCCAGGGATGGAACGTAATGAATTGAATTATGACTCCCCAAAACTCACTGAACCTTGAATTGTGTCTGAACCTTGAATTGTGTCTCTCAGGTTTTATGTATTAGAAACTTAGCCCCGACTGGGACAGTTAAGAGGGTGGGAAATCCTATTATGGTAATTGAAAAGTGGAGCCTTGAGGAGGTGATTGGATTGTAGGACCATGCAGTAGTGAATGGATTAAAAAAGGTGGTCAGGGGTGTGGTTCTGAGGGCTTTAAAAGAAGAGGAGAGTCTGTCTCTCTCTCTCTCTATCTGTTCTCTCTGCTTCCACTATCTTGCAATGTGAGACGCCTGAGTCACTGTCACCACCACCAGATGGACTTTGGACTTCCCAGCCTCAGAAACTGTAAGCAATAAATTTTGTTTTCTTTGTAAACCAAAAAATATATATACATATATTAGCAAACTGAATACAGCAACACATCAAAACAACTTATATACCATGATTAAGTGGGATTCATCCCAGGGATGCAAGGATGGTTCAACATATGCAAGACAATAAATGTGATATGCCACATCGACAAAATCAAGGACAGAAGCCATGTGATTATGTCAATAGATGTAGAAAAAAGGCATTTGACAAAATCAACATCCTTTCATGACAAAGACTCTCACTCAGCAAATTAGGTATAGAAGGAAAGTATCTGGACATAATAAAAGCCATATATGACAAGTCTACCGCCAATATCATCCTGAATGATGATATCAAGGAATAAGAACAAGGGATGTCCTGATAACAGGAATAAGACAGTGATGCCCCATTCTTACCACTCCCATTTAACATAGTATTGGAAGTCCTAGCCAGAGCAATCAGGCAAGAGATAAAAAGAAAGGGCATAAAGATTAGAAAAGACAATGTCAAATTGTCCTTGTTTGCAGATGACATGATCTTATACGCAGAAAAACCTAGAGTCTCTATAAAAAAAACCCTTAGATCTAATAAACCATTTCAGTAAAGTTCCAGGATACAAAATCAATACACAAAAATCAGTAGCATTTTTACACTCTAATAACAATCTAGCAGAAAAAAGAAATCAAGAAAGCAAGACCATTTACAATAGTCACCAAAAAAGAAAAAAAAAAACCCAAAAACCTAGGGATAAATCTAACCAAGGAAGTGAAAGACCTCTACAACAAGAAATACAAATCACTGCTGAAAGAAATTAAAGAGGACAAAAGGGTGGGAAGACATTCCATATTTTTGGAATGCAAGAATTAACATTGTGAAAATGTCCATACTACCAAAGGGATCTACAGATTCAATGCAATCCCCATCAAAATACCAATGACGTTCTCATAGAAATAGAAAAAACAATCCTAACATTCATATGGAACAACAAAAGACCCAAATAGCCAAAGCAATCCTAAGCAACAACAACAAAAAAAGCCAGAGGCATTTCACTACCTGACTTTAAATTATACTACAAAGCTACAGTAACCAAAGCAGCATGGTACTCACATAAAAACAGACACACAGACCAAAGGAACAGAGAACCCAGAAATCAACCCACATACTTAAAAGCCAACTGATCTCTGACAAATGCAGAAAGATCATACAGAAAAGACTGCCTCTCCAATAAATGATGCTGGGAAAACTGGACATCCATATGTAGAAGAAAGAAGCCAAACCTATACCTCTCACTATATACCAAAATCAACTTAAATATAAGACCTGAAACTACAAAACTCCTAAAAGAAAACACAAGGGAAACACTTCGGAAAGTAGGACTGGGCCAAGACTCTGAATAAGACCCCAAATGCACAGGCAACAAAAGGAAAAATAAACAAATGGGATTATATCAAACCAAAAAGCTTCTGCACAGCAAAAGAAAAAAATGAACAAAGCAAAAAGACAACTTACAGAATGAGAGAACATATTTACAAACTATGCATCTGCCAAGGGATTAATATACAGAATATACAAGAAACTCAATACAATTTAGTAAAAAAACAAATAACCTAATTAAAAAATGGGTGATAGAGTTTGTATGTGTTGTCCCTTCAAAACTCATGTGGAAATCTGATCCCCAATGTCACAGTGTTTGGAGCTGTTTGAGTCATGGGGGCGAATCCTTCATGAATAGATTAATGTTCTCCCTGGGGGGTGGGGGTAGTGAGTTCTCATTTTATTAGTTCCCACGAGAGCTAGTTGTTTAAAAGACCCTGGCACCTCCCCTCTCTCTCTCTTGCTTCCTCTCACTATGTGATCTGCCTGTACCCACCAGCTGTGTGCCGCTTTCTGCCATGAGTAGAAGCAGCCTGAGGCCCACACCAGAAGCAGCTGTCCTGGAATCATAAGCCAAATAAACCTCTGTTCTTTATAAATTACCCAGTCTCAGGTATTTCTAATAGCAACACAAAACAGGAGGGTTAGCAAGAAAATGGTAAAGGGTCACAAAAAACAATTACATTGTGTAATGCTGAATATACTAATTATTGTGATTTGAGCATCACATATTGTTGACAGGTACTGATATTCAAGACTGCACCCCACAGATATATATAATCAATTATATTTCAATTTAAAAAATAAAAGAAAAATCTGGGTTTTTACACTGAGGAGATCAAATGCTACAGCTGTCATGGGCATCCTCAGTCTGTGTGATCCAAGGCCAGCATTTAACATGCCAGCCAGGACACTGCAGCACACTTCAGTGATTCTAAGCAACTAAAGTGAGGTCCTTGGGCTAGCAGCAGAACAGCAGGCCCTGCAGGCCCTACCCCAGACCCAACGAATTAGAACCTGCATGTCACCAGATATTTCACATGCTCACTTAAGTTTTCAAGGCAGTATACTAAAGTAGAAAAAGTCCAAATCGCTGCTTGTAATTTCACAGAAAATGCAGAAACAGCTCAGCGGAGGATAAAAGGCAGTTATTTCCTTCCTTGGGTCACCGTATTATCTACTCAGCATCTTAAAACGCAGCATTGCAGATGCAGATGAAAACTTTTAAGGATTAGCAGGGTAAGCCCATAAGGTCACGCACTGCCTAACATTAACCCTTCTAAAGTCTTTTGCCCTTTCTCCTGTTACTTCAAAAGTCCTAAGACAAAATGCCAATCTTTCAAATTCCCTACAAACTAGGGGGTTGATCTGTGCAGCTGCAAAACTGAGGAGGAAATCACGTATTTTATCAGTGAACATCAATCCCTGTGAAAGGAAAGTACTAACAATGGTATGCACCTGTACACACACACACAAATCTAGGGTATTTTCTACTTAGAAAATGTCTGACTGACAACTTAAAAAATAATCTGAGCCTCAGACTTGCCAGTCCACAGCATATCATTATTAAAACAAAGCAAATACCAGTTCACTGAGAGTTCACATTGGTTCTGTAATTTTCTCAAGGCTTTTATAAATAAGAAAATTCAATATTAGATGTCTACTAATGGAAAAGTTTTGTTGAGTCTATACTGATGATGATTTACTTGACCAATTGAATTTTGTAGAAATCGCCTTTCCATCTAAATTTTATATAGGGACCCCCAAATCATGTTTAAAAGTGAAACTGCATTGTTGGTTTTGGGGTGGGGGGAGGGTAGCATCAGGTGACCAACCATATTGAGTTGCTGTCTACTACAATGGTGTCCCTCGTGAGAGGCTTTTTTTTTTTTTTTTTTTTTTTTAACTACAGCAAGAAAAAAGAAGCAGGCATCTGCAGCAGTGTGGGCAGTGCTAAACAAAAGCATCTTCTGGCCTCATCATGAAGTGGTTGCCTTCAAAACCCTAGTGGACAGGCTAAGTGCCCACACTTCTTTCCTCACAGGGCTCACTCCTTAAGAGTGGGGAGCTGGGTGAGGGCAGGAGCTTTGCTTCAGAAGTCACACTGGGTGGTAGAGGAGGTGGGGATAGTGGGTACACATGGTGAACTAGCTAACAGGAGCCCGCTTGCTTTGAGTCTGCTTTGAAGAAGTGGTGGAATCTTTCCCCACACATTGTACGTACTAGGAATAATTTGTTGACTTTGCACAGATAAACAAAAGGCTGCAGTCTCCAAAAGTATCAGAGACAAGAGGCCTTTGGCTAGTACGCTGGGGGCACTAGGTAACTGTGAAGGCAGCACCTGCTGGACTGCTTGTGTCTAAAGGAGTAAAGCCCAGCAAAAGCCATTATTTTATGGTCTCTAAGACTGCACCTGCCCCTACTGCCCTACAGAATATCCATACCTGTCTTCCTGGCTTTCAGCATTTCTACTTCCAAATTTTCATGATATATGAAAAAACAGGAGGCCATCAGTATATTTTATCTACCAAAATTAACCTATTCTTGATGAGGTAGGAATGTACGATTGCCAGTTTAATAGAAGCAATATTATAATTTTACCTTGGCCCAGCTCACCCCTAACACACACTAGTCCCAGGAACAGATGAACTGGTTCTGCAGGGTTGAGCGCACTAAACAATCAATAGGGGGCTACATTTGGCTGCAATGACAAATAATGCCCAAATCTCATTGGTTTAAAAAAGCAAAGGTTTATTTCTTGATCATGCTTCATACCTGTGTGGATCAGCTGAGGCTCTGTTCACTCAGGGACATGGGATGACGGAGCCTTTAGTAACTGTAACATCATCAACTGCAGCACCAGGAGGAGGGAGCATGTAAAATCAAGCACAGCTTTTCAAGGTCTCCATGAATATTCCACTGGAGAAGGCCAATTAACTAAAAACATTTAACCTGAAGGGAACGGAGAAACATGATGGTACCATGTCCCTGGATGGAAAATTGGTCAAGTCAGAGTAACAGCACACATGACCATGCGTCTCCATCCCAGATTGCAGTAGGCACCTCAGACCCTGGCCAGGACTGACCCTGCCCCTCACTCACGGGGGTTTCCATAAATGGCTGTCAGATAGACAAATGCTTGCTGCTCCTAGTGGTCTTCCAGGGCCATTTCCCTTGGATTCCCTGGTTGCCCTCCACTTGGCTGTCAGTTTCCACCTAAAATTCATCTTATTGTTAAAAATCTCTCTCCTGCTGAGTAATCATATTCTCACTTTCCATAATTACATCAGCTATCCAATCCCTTCATGACCCACTTCCTTGAATCCCTAGTTAATGTCATGTAAAAACAATGAGCCTGCAGCCACTCCACCTCCAGCTGGGGGCTTCCAGATTACTCAAGATTCTGAGTGCCAGTGCCTAAGGAAAAAAGCATGTATGTTTCTTATAGGGAAGCTAAAGCAATTAAGTTTAAAAAAAATCCAAAACCTCTTCTACCTGTGACTAGTTAAGTGAAACGTCTGAAGTTATATTAAAACGTATGAATATGTGTGTACAGAAAAACAATCTAGAAGGAAACACCTGATGTAAACATGGGTTATATCTAGAAGATAAGATTTTAAAAGATTTCTATATTCTTTTTGCGCATTTAAAATGTTTTACAAAATAAATTTATTACTTATATAATCTTACATAATTAATTATATGAGTACAGTTGGCCTTCCGTACCCAAGGGTTCTGCATTGATGGATTCAGCTAACCAAGGAACAAAGATATTTGTAAAAAAACAAAAAAAATTGCATATGTACTGACTTATTTTTTCTTGTCATTATTTACTAAACAATATAGTGTAACAACTGTTTACACGGTATTAGGTATTATAAGTAATCTAGAAATGATTTAAAGTACAAGAGAGGAATTGCATAGGTTATATGCAAATACTACGCCATTTTATATCTGGGACTTAAATCTGAGGGAGGCCCTGGAACCAACAGAGGAACAACTATATGTAAATACATAATAATGAATTCCTTTTGCATACAGTATGGAACTTCTTCCAGTCTACCTCTTTAAAGTATTGTGCTTGAGGTAAAGAAAGCAAAAGTTGATTATCACAGTACTTAACTTGATTTGTTAAAATGGACCTCCACCTCAAAGAAGACACACAGAGTTAAGCTCTCTGTAAATATTTCATTATCTGACTGAACTGCCTAAAAGCATGGGTGATTCTTCCCAAAAACATGGAAGTGATGAAGTCAGCAGAGAGAGAAAGATAAAAGTGAAGGGCCAACCAACCGGGCTCTGCCCTGTACAGGATGCACACAGGGAACAGGGTTGGGGAGAGGGAATACTAACAATAGTGCTATGAGTTAAATGTCTCTCTCAAAAGTTCATGTGTTGGAAACTTGACCTCCACTGTAACAGTGTTAACGGGGGAAATCAAATTACAGTATTTGAAAGGTGGAGCCTTTAAAGGGTGACTCCATTGTGAGGACTGCATTCTACTGAATGGATTGATCCATTCAATGGGCATGGTTCTGATGGCTTTGAAAGGAGCAAGTGAAAAGGTCACCTCTCTCTTGCTCATGTCATCTCTCTCCATGTGATACCCTTGCCCCTGGGCCCTGTAGAGTTCCTGTAACCTAGGGTCCAGAGTCTGCTAAATGCCCAAGCACTTGCCACAGTTAAAAAGTCTGAAAACAGGAAATGAACCGATCATAACCCTTTGTTTGGAGTTACTGTTGTTGCAGGAGGTGGCAGAAAGTCATGAACCATGAAATACTAGAATGTCCTCAAAATACACCACCTGAAACTGAAATTCAGGCCCCAGACATGAACTTGCCTCATTTTAATGCTAAAATCTCCACCAAGGAGGAGCCAGTACTTCCACACCTACCTGCCCCTATTTTATGTCATGGGTCAACCACGACAGTAAGTCTCAATTCACCACTTATAGACTGTAACCTGTACTAGCTGAGGGCTCAAGGTTTAGCAGTGTGACAACTTTCTGAAGTCCCACAGCTGCCTGAAGGTCACACTCTTTCCCGGGTTCAAATGCAAATTTAGCTTCAGAACTGACCAAAGAACTATGTCCCACAGCCAACCAATCCAAATCGAACAAGCTTGTATCCTTCACTTACAGGAGAGGATCTCAATGAGAACTTCGGTGGAAAGTTAGGCAGGAAATTTGGCTATATAACATGACCCCTTTCCCTTGTGTATTAGTCCGTTTTTGTTGCTTATAACAAAGTACATGGAACTGGGTGATTTATAAAGAAAATGAAATTTATTGCTTACAGTTTCTGGGGCTGGGAAGTCCAAAGTCCATCTGGTGGTGGGGACAGTGACCCAGAGGTCACACATGGCAAGATGGTGGAAGCAGAGAGAGAAGAGAGACAGATAGACTCTCCTCTTCTTTTAAAGCACTCAGAACCACAGCCCTGACCATCATTTTAAATCCATTCACTACTGCACAGTCCTACAATCCATTCACCTCTTCAAGGCTCCACCTTTCAATTACCATTATAGGATTTCCCGCCTTCTTAACAGTCACAGTGGGGACCAAGTTTCTAATATATAAAACTGAGGGGACACAATTCAAGCTTCAGTGAGTCTTGGGGAAACATAATTCAATCCACTACACCTTGATTGGGGAGACCCTGTTTTGGGAGTGATCCCCATATGTTCTCCTTACTTGTAAGTAATAAAGCTTTTTCCTCCTACCCTGGTCTTGGTGGTTCCAGGCAGATCCCCATAGTCTACTAACATTCCCACCCAAAATTCCTCACCAGATGCATTTCCTGGACCCTGGACTCCTCAGCATCCAAAACTGTAAGAAATAAACTTCATTTCTTTATAAATTACCCTGTTTTAGGTATTCTGTTATAAGCAACAGAAACAGACTAATACAAATAGCAATAACAACAATGGCAGCTGATACTTAAGAGGGTGCAAACACTCTGCTTGGTTCTCTACTAACAGTATTGCATGCGTTTTCTCATTTAACTCTGAAGATTACTCTAACAACTACTATTTTCTCTACTTTTAGCAAGAAGAAATTGAAGGCATAGCAAGATTTCATAATTGGTGCAAGGTCTCATAGCTGCTGAATGGTGGAGCCGTGACATGAAGTCAGGCGATCTGAGTGAAGAGCCCATGGTCCTTAGCACTATACTACCTCACCCTCCATCATATTTCAAACCTGTTGTGATTTGATATTCCTGTTAGGCATAGCAATGACTTTTCCTTATCTAGGAGACTCTCACCTGGACCACACTCTACAGATGGCCTCTGAAGATACTTCCAGTTACAAATGTGAATTCAATATGAATGTGGTGAATTCAAATATGAAGATTGATAGGCCTAATTTACCCTGTGGGGTCAACCTTCTGTTAAATGACATATGAACACTTGCTAAACTGCATAAAGTTAACTCTAAGAGGAAGTCAAATGTGCAATAATACAGCTATTTGTAAATACTACCCAGTTGCTAGGCGCATATTCCCCTGCTATAGTAATGGACAGAAACAAATTGATATTCAGGTTTGTTTGTTTTTAACTTGAAGATGTTAACAAATCAATACGGACAAAACAATTTAAACATCCACCAATACATGGCTGAATAATTAAATAAATAATGGTACATCCGTTCATTTGAATAACAATCTTTTTCTTTCTTTCTGTTTGTTTTGTTTTGTTTTTTGACCCGTATGTATTGGCAAGAAAAGAAGTTAACATATCATTAGGTAGGGGGAAAAAAGTAAGCTCAGACCAGGAATGCTATGATTTAATTTTTTTTCTCTCAAAAAGCTGTGCATGTATATGCATGATCATGTGTTTTTGCCTATTCTTATGTGCACAAAATCATGGAGAATAGCAAACTGCTAATGGTTGCTTCTCCAGATCCTGGAGAAGATATATCACTTTATATAGTTCTTTATGCGTTCTATTTCTCACTATAAAATGACTTATGTAATTAAAAATGTTTCAATACCATTTAAACCAAATAAAACCACCTAGCATAAATGCTGTTCATGTACACACAAATTTTTGTTTAACAGACCTGAACCAGGCTTTAGTCTCCAATAGATACTCTAAGTTCAAACTGAAGGGTCTTTCTGTAGATGAGGTGTGAGAGGGACTACTGGGTTTTAATCCGCTTTTTGGCCAAATCCATACTGATAATACAGAAGTTGTTCCAAAAGCACTGTTTGCCAACTCAAAGGAAAGAGGCACACTACATAATTCATCTGCCTTTATTGAATTTTTACAACAAATTATATTAATTAAAACCTAGAAAAATTTGTACAATCCCAAAATCCACTTCTATTGATCTCCACATCAAAACATAATTTTTTAATGTATATGATAAGAAGTATAAGAAAAAAAATATTCTGTCTCAATCTTATCACAGGGAAAACTTGGCTTTTATTGATTTTAGTTGCAGGATTTAAGTGAGAAAATTAAATCCTTTGCCTATTAAGATATTTTCAGCAAAATGTAATGTATCTGATAATATTATGAAACTGTTCTTTATTTTGGCTTCATAGAGCTCTTGAAAGCTATGAATCAGTAAACCAATCATGAGTTGGAACATTCATTTTCATAACTCAGAGATAAATGAAACCCGGGCAGACTGACAACAGTAAATTACTCATGTCCACCATGGCAGCGCCCCATGGTAGGAACTGCCATCTTTGCTATCACCACCAAGTGCTTCTACAGAATTCAGGAATAAACTGTCATCTAGTCTAGTCTGTGCCATATACTTCTTAGTGAGATTTCAATGATGATACTAACAGACCATAATTTAGACTTAATTTACTTCAATGACTTCAGAAGTTATTTTTAAACAGCAAAATTTATTTTTCTGGTGATGGTTTGTTAAATAATAACTATACCTGTTCAGGATAACAGTACTTGTGATAAAAGCTTTGTTTTATTCATTAGAAAATGAGTATTTTGGGCCAAGCCTGTGGCGCACTTGGTAGAGTGCTGCGCTGGGAGCGCGGCGACGCTCCCGCCGCGGGTTCGGATCCTATATAGGAATGACCGGTGCACTCACTGGCTGAGTGCCGGTCACGAAAAAGACAAAAAAAAAAAAAAAAGAAAATGAGTATTTTTTTTTCCTCTAAGCAACTTAATGATAGATAAGACCAATTTTATTACCAGTCCTCTACATAAACAAAATTTCAAGATTAATTGTTTGCTGGTTAAGTACAGAAATTACTAAAATACTGTGCTGTATGAATTAAATGGGATCTGGCAATTTGCTATAATAAACAGAAGATGGAAAAGATGAAATTATTTACTCTGGCTAAATCGTTTTAGATACTTGAATCTCTTAAAACACACTTCTCTCCCAATATCTATGTTAATATGCACTAAATACGACAGCAGAACTAATTAGCTACAGAATTCATTTGTTGGGAGAGTGAATTTGAGTTATTCACATGCACATTCACAAATATGAATTTAGCTATAAAAACTAACTTAAACTTGCAAAGACTCAATTAAGGCAGGTCAAAAGACTTCAGTTAAATTAAGTGAGAGTGATAAAAATGTAAAAAATAACAGATAATAACAGAGGGATCATACACACTGCCAGCTTTAAAGTCTTGCTCAAAATAAGCAGTTGTAGCTATGAAATTGTAAACAAAAACTTGAAATAGGTGAATTGTATGGTACGTGAATGATATCTCAGTAAAGCTGTTAAGAAAAAAAACAAACCATGGTGTGTGTGTGCACATGCACATTCACCATAAAAGACAATCTGAAATCCCTTAGAATTTTTCTTAAATAAAACTTTGGCGGTGTCATGTTTTACAGTAAGTAGCACATGCCTTGGATGATGGAAAAACATCGGGGTATCCATGTAGTGAACATATAAACTATTTACTGATCAACTTGTTACTCAGAAATTATGCTTTGAGATAAAATGTTTCAGGTGTTTATGCATCATTTAAAAATAATTTCCTAATTTAACCAACTTTTCTTTCTCTCTTTTTTTTTTTTTAAGATTAATCAGCCACCTTCCAGTCACAATTCCTGCAGATAAGGACATTTATTACTCAAAGCTTTAAGACAGATATGTGGTTGACAGGTGGTCATTTAATACTTATAGCCTATAGCACTTTGGATGTTCTCAACCAGCAGTGGTCTCCAAGTTTTGATTTTGCACTTTGGCATTAATACAAAGAACTTGTGCTCAGAACTTCAAGTGACAAAACTATGAAGTAGCTACCACACCCATCATGTTGCTGCTGTCCCTGTGTCACTGTCTCCCCTTTGTGAGGACTCGAAGGCATTTCCATCTGGTCTGGCAGCAGCACTGTAGCCCTCTACACTCCACCCACTCTCCCAACTGTATTGGACACAGTTTTTTCCCCTAATTTTATCCTCTGCTTTTACAATATTTTCCTATTTTGACTTTCTTCCTATTTTTCCTCACCTGTTTATTTCTGTAAATCACTTTGAGATGAGAGAACAGAATATAAATGAAATTCTCCCCTAATTTTCAAAGTTTTAAAACAACAAATACTGTGTCCTGGATAAAATTCTAAGGACTTTCCAGGCATTAACTCATTTATTTCTCACAATAATCCTATAAGAACTATTATTATCCTCATTTTACAAATAAGGACATAGGAAACAGAGAGGCTTAGGAACTTGCCCAAAGGCACTCAGCTAATAAATGGTGAAGTCATATTTCTAACCCAGGCAGTCTTGGCTAACATCTGTATACTTAACAATTATTGGCATACTGCCTTTCTAATTAAGGAAAATCCTATTTGCATTCTGCAGCTATATTAAAGTATTGTCAAGGAATTAAAGGTTCCTTCCTATACATGAAATAGTTACATCTGTAACAGATTATTTTGTTTTAAAAAAAAAAATCTATAGTAAGTAGCAAAAATATTTGTATTAAATTGCTTCTATTAGCACCTATGAACACCTTATACAAGTTTTATTGTTCTGAAATAGGGCAGGAGTACATACCTATTAGTAATGTGTAAATTTCATTTTGTCTTGATGAAAAATTGGATGTCCTCCAAATTATTTCAAATTAGTAAGGTTTTATTTGGTTAAATTTTGAGCAGTCACCCTTTTATTAAGGTTTGAGTACTGAAATTCCAAATTTATTATTCTAATTCAGAAAACAACCTTACTTGAAATTTGTAATAAAACTTATAATAGGGGTAGTGACCTGAGAGTCAAGGCTAGGCTTAAATAAAAAAAGTTTGGGGTGAATATCTCAGCTAGCTGATTGCAATCTTTATAATCAAGATATTACACAATGTATTTGTGGGATTTTCCTGACATAAGCTGAACTGTATGTCATCATATTTGATGGCAAGACTATTTTGAAGGGAGGATAATATGTAACTTTAAAATACGTAACTTAAAAAAAACCTTTACACATCAAGCACTGTACTAAATGATATATATGCACAATGTATATATTATAAACGTATAATTATATAATGTACATTTATAAGTAATGTGTACATAATTATATATAATGTATATGTATATGTAATGTGTACATAATTATGACATATAATACAGTTGACCTTTGAACAACACAGGAGTTAGGGATGTTCACACCCTGTGCAATGGAAAATACATGTATGATTTCTGATTCCCCTAAAATTTAACTCATAATGGCCTACCGTTGACTGGAAGCCTTACCAATAACATAAAGAATTGATTAACACACATGAGAGGTCTTCAAAAAGTTCAAGGAAAATGCATATTATGAAAAAACTATGCATGGATTGCAAATTTTTTGCACCAAAATAAACTCATACTAATTTATAATCTAGTTTGAGGCACTAAGAATAATAAGACAGTTTGAAAAAAGCCCCTATCAGAGCAACATGAATTCTGCTAAAATTAAAGCAGTTTACAAATGGATACTCATTTATGGCAGGGACTAAAAAATGTTGAAGATGAAGCCTGTAGTAGCAGACCATTCACATCAATCCACAAGGAAAAAATTAATCTCGCTTGTGCCCTAATTGAAGAGGACCAACGATTAACAGCAGAAACAACAGCCAACACCACAGACATCTCAAATGGTTCAGCTTACACAGTTCTAACTGAAAAACTAAAGTTGAGCAAACTTTTTGCTTGATGGGTGCCAAAACTGTTGCACCCAGATAAGTTGTGGAAAAGAGCAAACTGTCAGAAATTTTACACAGGAGGGATCAAGATCCTGAAGCATGTCTTCAAAGAACTGTAACAGGAGATGTAACATGGCTGTACCAGTACAATCCTGAAGACAATGCACAATCAACGCCATGGCTACCAAGAGGTGGAAGTGGTCCAGTCAAAGCAAAAGCAGATGGGTCAAGAGCAAAGTTTATGGCAACAATTTTGGGGGAAGCTCAAGGCATATTGCTCGTTGACTTTCTGGAGGGCCAAACAACAATAACGTCTTGTTATGAGAGTGTTTAGATATAGTTAGCCAAAGCTTTAGCAGAAAAACTCCCACGAAAGCTTTACCAGAGAGTCCTTCTCCACCATGACAATACTTCTGCTCATTCCTCTCATAAAACAAGGGAAATTTGGAAAGAGTTTCAATGGAAAATCATTAGGCATCCATTTTACAGTAGTGATTTGGCTCCTTCTAACCTCTTTTTGTTCCTAATCTTAAAAAATCTTTAAAGGGCACCCATTTTTCTTCAGTTAATAATGTAACAAAGACTGCATTGACGTGGTTAAATTCCCAGGACCTTAAGTTCTTAAGCAATGGACTAAATGGCTGGTATCACTGCTTACAAAAGTGTCTTGAACTTGATGGAACTTATGTCAAAAATTAAAGTTCATATTTTTTATTTTTATCTTTTAATTCTATTTTTTTCATAAAATTTTTGAAGTCTCATATTTTGTATGTTATGTATGTTATATACTGTATTCTTACAATAAAGTAAGCTAGAGAAAAGAAAATTTTAAGAAAATCATAAGGAAGAGACAAGACATTTACAGCACTGTACTGTATTTATCAATACCATAAGTTTATATCATCTGTTTACAAGATGAATCATCTGTCAGTACCTACATCAGTATTTCTAAGCTACACAGCTCATTTGCAAGTTTTTTCAAATTTGCAAGTTATTTGCAAATCTCCAAATAATTTTCCAACATATTTATTGGGGGGAAAAAATCCACTATAAGTTGACCCATGCAGTTCAAACCCTTGTTGTTCAATGGTCAACCCTACTAGTTTAGTCCTCACAACTCCTTGAAGCAGATGGTATCCCCATTTTACAGAAGAATCTTAGGTTCAAAGAGTAGCTTGACCAAGGTGACAAATTTACTAACCAGATAGGAAGCCAGAATCTGCTGACTACAGAACCCACTTTCTTTCTGCCACAATGTGTTTCTTATTTTGACCAAAATCATTCCCCGTGGGCTATCATCTATCGTACAACCTAACTGAAGGAGCACCAAGCCAGAAGCCCTGATGGGACAGCGATGATACAGAATGGTAGCCTGGTAAAACAGAAAGTAAGAACAGTCTTAGAATGTCTTACCTTTAATGAACTGTCATGATAAGCCCTAGATGTTTTGATATTTTTATCAAGATGGCAATTTTGGTGGGTGTGGAGGTAGAAAGCCAATAGATGATCATGCACTTTCTCTATTTTTCTTGGTAATTACTGAATTATATACTCAGAATCTATATCCACAACAGCAACACGCTGGGGCAGGTGCTTTCCAGATGAAAGCTTTAATTTGTTTATTTTAGTCAACAATTCTTACTTTATTTAAAAACCTCACTTTGGGGTTAGAAAATATCACCTGAAATTTAATTTCAGAATTTCTAAAGCTACCTCTTGGAAATCTTCAAAGCAAGTCATTTGATTTTGCAGTCACTTTGTGTTAAACACACTCCAAATATTTATCTTGTCTATCCTCTGAACCAACAACCCCTTGATCCCACAGGACCCAGTATGTCTTGCTCCCAGAGTCCTTCAACCACAACTACCAAGGGCACCTGAGGTACAATGCCTCAGACTAGCATGGAGTCACTGCTCATGCCTAGCTGGGGTTAAAATGTCACCTCAACCCAATTTAGACAGCTGGCTAATAACCTGTCAGACAAATTCAAACGTTTAGCCTGAAGAAAGGATCAACCACTGACAACTAATAAAAAGATATAAAAATAAATGCTGAGCAGGTATATAGTTCTTCTACCAAAAGTAAAACTTTCTAAATTAAACTACCATGTTATACATATACTATATATGGGAATAAAAAGGGAATAAAAGAATTGGCTTTATATGCTAAAATTATGTGTGTGTGGAATATTTGAGAAGATATATTTTAAAGAAATAAAATATTACTGTAATTCAGAAGGCTAAGATAGAACTCATAGAACTTCACTAAAGCCTCCTCCCCAATCCCATCACCTTGACTCAGCAGTCCCTGATAGACCCCCAACTCTTCTATCCAGAATCCTAAGATAACGTTTAGTCCTTTGGTATAAAGCCTCAGCCATTTACTCCTTGCCAAGTCCAACTACTTCTTTTACGCTCATTTTCTTCTAAAGCCTTATCAAAGCCACATTCAACTCCTAGAAGGCAGTCATTCCCTTCGGAGCTCTTTAAAAGGGGGTTCACCAAGTATGTCCATCTAAATCAACTCTGCTGAAAGTCGTCACTTAATAGTGAATATCAAATACAAATTCCCTTCAGTGGTTTGCAGTTACCACACTACTCTCTCATTATACCCACATGCCACCAGGCCACAAACTACGTGCCTGAGAAGGCTTTCCTGGATTTTTACTAAGACTCTACCTTCACACGCAGAATGGCCTAACTTGCTTTTCTGCCTCCCTTAAGCCCTTTCAAGTCCAGCTCAAAGTACAGCTATTAGTCACCACGGGCTCAACTGTCATCCTTGCTATAGTTTAGATATCCCCCCAAAACTTATATTGAAGCTTCACACCCACTGTTAACAGTGTTAAGAGGATAGGTATTTTAAAGGTGGGCCCTTTGGGAGGTGATCAGATTGTGAGGGCTCTGCCCTCATAAATGTATTAATCCATTAATAGGTTAATAGATAGATGGGTTATCACAGGAGTGGCATTAGTGGCTTTATAAGATAAGGAGAGCAAGTGAGCAGATTAACATGCTCAGCTCTCTCACCATGTGATATCCTGGTCACCAAGGGCCTCTGCAGAGAGTTCCCACCAGGAAGAAGGCCCTCACCAGACACGCTCCCTCAACCTTGGACTTTCCAGTCTCTAAAACTGTAAGAAATAAACCTCTTTTCTTTATAAATAACCCAGTTACAGATATTCTGTAATAAGCTACAAAAAACTAACTAATACAATCCCCATCCTGTGTGTGGGGTTAGTTTTCTGTTCATTCTAGAATCCTAATGGCACATTTCTATTCACCTTATAGTTATCCATGACCTTGAAAACAGGCAACTACTTCAACTAATACTATGTATATCTACATCCTGAGGATAATAACTACAATAAGTATGAGGGTACCTCAAAAAGTTCATGGAAAAACAGAATTAAAAGATAACACAAATCTTTCTATGAACTTTTTGAGGTATCCTCATAAAACATTAATTGTGTGTGCCACTTTGCTTTTATCATTCCATTATAACTTCACAACAGTACCCTAAAAGTGGACATAATCATGTTACAGCAGGGAAACTGGATATAAGATTTCACAGAATTTGCAAAGCAGTACTTTCATCATCCTTGACGCCTATTGGAATATACACTGGGTAGGTGGTGGTTTCCTAAGAGTTAAGGCAGCACAGAGAATGAGAAGCGCCCCAGGTCAGAAGTCATAAAACTGGGTTTAAGACTAGGTCACACAACTTAATGGCCATTGGACTTTGACGTGGATGTTAAGCATAATGGTCTAGGGCAAGATGGGTTGAACTTTGCCCCAGATTCAATAAAATCTGCCACACTGCTCCAGCAAATGCTTTGACGACCTACTGGTAGCTAGCTTGGCTGTGACCTTGATCCTTGAACCTGCATTCTCATACTGCTTTTGGAACAGCCCCACTCACCTCTCAGGATCTCTTTTTTTACTTCCCAAGATTTAATGGCATTTATTATGTTATTTGACTTGCTGATGTGAAAAGGACATCACTCTAATTAATATGTCAACCCTTGCTGTAATGACATGTCAACTTCTCAAATAAATGTCAGAGTTAACTATCCACAAGACTCATGGCTTACAAAGGGATTGTTAATGCTTAGACAGGAAT
Source organism: Cynocephalus volans (assembly GCF_027409185.1). NCBI lineage: Eukaryota > Metazoa > Chordata > Mammalia > Dermoptera > Cynocephalidae > Cynocephalus > Cynocephalus volans. The sequence continues at coordinate 156,472,318 of NC_084464.1, read as the reverse complement.
TGCCATTTGTCTAGGCTTACTAAGTGGCTTGCCCTGGACCACATTATTAAAGTATCACATTTCATCCTTACTACACACCTGTGAGTTACATCTTCTAATCACCATCATTTTAGAGGTGAGCACCTGGCTCAGAGATTTAAGGCAATTTCACCAAATGGGACTAGCAAGGAGTGGCAGACCAGGGACTCAACCCCCAGTCTGCTATACTCCAAAGCTCTTTCCTACCCTCTCTGCTGCCTGCAGGAACATGACAAATGGAGAAGGAAAAAGGAAAGATTCCATCATCCACTTGGAGGAAGATATCTACAATATTAGAAGGATCTTTTTCCCATTTGACATGAAGCAATTCGAACTGTGATAGAAAGTCCTCATAACTTCATAGAGCACTGAAACCAATTTCTTGCCCTCCACTTCTCAAGGAGGCAGAAGACAAGATCAGCAGGCACAAGGAACCCCAGATACAGCCCAAAACTAAACGAACAGATACAGATAGAGATAAATTTTCCCCAATCGCAGAGCAGTCAGCCATGCAGATTCTATTTGTTAAGGTTTTGCTCGTGATGGTTAGTTTAATACAAAAAAGTACAGTGATTCTCCTGGAGGCTTCTGAAGAACACGGGAGACCCACGATGCCCCAGCATCAAGGCAGAGCGATGAACCTACCTCCTCCTTGTACTCCTGCTTTTTCTACAGACGTACCGACATGAGTGTCTACTACACCAGATGCCCAAGATCAAAATGAAAATATCATGTTCCCTACCTGAAAAGAGCTTACTGTCTAGTAAGGGAGACATACATGTAAACAAATAATTGGGTTGCACATAATTAAATGTGGTGGTGCCATATCCAAGTAAACACAAATTATGAAGTGACAATTCATTCTATCTGGGGTTTCATTAAGAGAAGTATTTATAATTTGAGCTTTTAGAAAGATAAATGAAACCATACCACTATTGTTATTTAAAAATAAATAAGCCTATATTGGTCTTCTTGGATAGGTAGCTATTTACTTCTACAGCTCAGAATGCAGAATCCATCCTACACAGAAGTCACAAATTCAGTCATTTCACCTCTTTATTCTAAAGTATACCCCACGAATCTAATGAACATCTAGTCCATTAAGGAGAAGAAAATAAAAGCAGAGCCTTGTATTTGAAATATGGGTCCATAATTAATTATCCACAATTCCACTATCTAAAAATCTCTGAAAATCAAATGTTTTTCACTAACTCATTTCAAGACAAAGCCTAAGCAGACTTATGTATTTGGCTACAAAATCTGTCCTAACTGCCACAAGTTTCTATGAAACCTTTATTCATTCCATTTAATGAACTTTGCTGAAATATTTTGCTTGATTACAGGGCAATGCCCCAGCCCTTCAAACTCTATGTGCATCACATTCCTTCTAAAATCCAAAACAATTAGAATTCAAGAACAGAATCTCAGATGAAATTATGATTGGTATTTACTTTGTGGAGGGATAGAGGAAGTCAGATATCAAAGAAACACTACTTTGAGAGACAAAACTGTCAGATAAAAAAAAAAGTACCTATCTTCTTGGCTACAGTCATTTCCCCCAAATTACCAAGAATCAGAGCAACGCATGCATATGAATTACAGTGCCCCCCCTGTGGGAAACTTTCTCTGACTCCTGACTCCCTGTGCCATTACAGGACTCTGAAGGGCCCTCCACCTGGCACAGCAAAAGTGCCACTACTGTCTATGTCATGTCTCTCTTCCTCACTGGATAAGAGCCTCAAGGCAAGGACAGTTGTTTTCTTCATCTTTCTATCTGGACTGCGGCATAGTGCATCAGCTCTTATCAAAGAGAGAATCATCTGTATAGCCCACAAGTTGTACGTAGTCATGCCAACTTTAGCACAAGTAACCCTTATGGTATTGTCCTGCCCTTCGTGCAACAGTGTGCACAAAACCTGGGTCAGGTGCATTTCTTCTGGCATTTTGTTGTGCTTGAAAGTTGTGAGACAGAACAAGCTGAGCTATTTAAGGCATGGCTGCTAAACAGAAAGGCCATTTAAGGGCTGAGAAACATTTTCAGTGTAATTGTTTCCTAACTCCATGTTATTGCCAAAGCAAAGGGAACTGTGTGGTAAGGGGCTGTTCAGGGTTCTTGGTGAACCTTTGTGGAGGGCTTCAAAGTATACTCAAATTTCAACTGATCACAGTTTTAATGTATAATAAAGATTAAAATAAAAAAACTGCTGACACAACCTTAAAGTGAATGAAACCAGGAAGCTTGTCCATTTTTATCTTCAAACTCTTCTTAAGATATAAAAGGCATCTTTAACTCCTCCTTTTCCTTAAGGCCTTAAATCAAGTCTGTCACTCTTGAAATTCCCATTCTCTATCCCTACTGCCACCACCCTATCCCAGCCCCTAATCATCTACTGGAGCAACCCCTAGGTGATCTCATCCAGTCTAGTGATTTTTTTTTAAGTGGTTTCAATACCAGGTAAATACATCTAACTCCCCAATTTTCATCTCCAGCCTGAGTCTCCCCACTGAACTCCAGACTACAAGCCCACTGAACATCCCCACTTGGATGTCAAACAGGCATCTCAAACTCAACAAGTTCAAAGCAGAGCTCTTGACTGCCTGTCCCAAATGTTGTAGGGTCCTCCAATTCCGGCCCCCTCCCCCTGCTTTCTTTTTTGTCATGACTGAGAATAAAATGCCTTGACTGCTCTGTGACCCAGTCAGCTGCACGTTTTTCCCTGCAGGCTTGAGCCCAAGCCGGGGCCTAGAATATTCCCAGGCACTGATAAAGTTGTTTAGATTATTGCTTGAAAACACTGAAAGATCAACCTACGGCTAAACACATAGAAACTAGCCCCAACCCAGAGCCAAGTTCTTTAAACCCTCATATAAACACCATACCCAGACCCCCTGGGTAGAACATCTCCTTTCTCACTGTCCATGGTGAGGATACGCTACAGCTCTTTCTGTAGTTCCCCTAACAAATGCTTTGGACTGATCACCCTGGCATTTATAGTGCTTTTTTCTTTGGAATCCCACCCAGCCCCATCTAAAGTCAGTTCGGGGCAGTCCCTTGCAGGAAATCCCCCGATGCTGCTTTCAGGGGGACTCTGGCTGTGCGTTGGTACAAAGGAGTAAACATGGTACTCAGTCTTTACTACCTCAGTGCATGGCGACTCCATCCCTCCAACTGATAAGGCAGAAAGCACTGAGACCTCTCTCTCTCAACCTCACATGTGATTTCTTGGTGATTCAGGTGAATCCTGTCAACTGTACCTTCAGAATATATCCAGAATCCAGCCAGTCTCACCATCATCTATGGATTTGCCAGCTGAACTCTCTCCTAGATAACTCCAGCAGCCTCTTAACTGGTCTCTCTATTCCACCCTGGCCCTCCTATGGCCGGTCTACTTCACACACAGCACTCAGATCTCTGCCCTTCTCCCTCTAAGAGTGACCTCATTCTCAAGGGCCTACTCATCATCCCTGGGAAGATGATTCCAAAAACTGTGGACTTCTTCAGGTCCAAATTTCCCATCAAATATAAGTTCACTTCAACTTGGACAACTCACTGTCACCTCTACCATTTCAAAACTGAATTTATCTTTCCCCCAAAACTGGCTCCCCCACCCTAACCATCCTATTTTTATACATATCAATATACTACACCAAGATAGAAACCCTAGAATTAATCCTCCATTTTAAGTCTCGATGTGCTTGGTATACATTACTATTATAAAACTTGGGGCAGATTGCAAAAATGGCCAAAATTCATATTATTTCCACCTTGCGATGGGACTGTGCAGCTCCTCCCATCATGAGGTGGAACCTATTTCTCTAGACGTTGAATCTGGGCTTGCCCTATGACTTTGGCCATCAAAATGCTACAGAAGAGAGGATATGTCGATTCCAAGCCTAGGCCTCAGAGACCTCACACATTTCTGCTCTTTTTCTTGGAATCCTGCCCAGCTGTCATGAAAACGGACCCAGCCTAGCCTGCTGGATGAACAGACATTGCTTGGCTGTTCCTGGCTTTCCACCTGACAGCCTGCCAGTCCTCAGAGCAAAGCTGCCTTACTGACTGGCAGCTGACCAGAGACACACCACTGAGTCTAGCCAAGACCAGAAGAACCACCCAACTAAGCCCAGGCCAGCCGCTGACCCACAGAATCTTGATCTAAATAAACAGTTGTTTTAAATACTAAGTTTTGGAATGGTTTGTTATGCTACAATACATAAATACATAACCATTACAAAGTTTAACTTAGTGCATTAAAAGAGAACACACAAAAATGTTCTAATACATAGAAGGCCCTCAGCAAATGTTTTATGCCATTACAAATGAGGTCATGCAAAAGTCAGCCTCCCCACTAGACTTGGCTCTTTGGTGGCAGGGATTCTATCATGTTTATCTCCATGTTCTCAACACCTGGCACCATGTCTAGCAAAAATGTAGAGGCTCAGTGCATGTGTTATATAACTGCCAAGTGAAGATTTGAAAAATCCACACTTCTGGGGCAAATTCCTTTTATATATTTAAAACAATAGAATACCTTACAATTAAACTTAGGCAAGGTACTTAACTTTTCTAAGTATCTATTTCCTCATCTATAAAAACAACAGGGATAAGAGTACCTTTCTCAAGTGATATTTCCAAGGTTTAAAAGCAATAGTTAGGTCCCATTTTTAGCACAATACCTGGCACATAAAAACTGTGTGTACATGTTGGGAGTTATTATTACCCATTTGCTTTTCTCTTTCCAAGTACATTTTAAGTTCCTTAGCCACAGTGATGTCACTTTGTGCATAAGACAGTATTGGGCACATAGCAGACTTGAGCTAAGTACTCCATTAACAACTGATTGTGCATTCTGCACAAGAAACTCAAATGGCTTCCCACTGCCCATTAAAAAAATCTTACCACCTCACCTATCCCATATTATGTAATATCACATACTATATCAATTAGAAAAGCATTTTATTATATTTTGTGTGTAAATAAGCCAGACACACAAAAAGAAATACTGTATGTTCTCACTCATAAGTGGGATCTAAAATAATAAACATATAAATAAAAGAAAGATACAACATTCTCAATAATACATTAAATTTTCAAAAGGAGAACTGAGGTTACTAGAAGCAGGAAGGGAAGAGGGAAGGAGGAATTGGCAAAGGGCCACGATAGCAATGACAGTGTATGTTATTGAATATAACAATTATTCTGATTGGAGCATCACATATTGCTCACAAGTATTGATATTCAACTCAGTACTCCACAGATATGTACAATCTATTACGTTACAATAAAAAAATTTTAAAAAGGCATTCAAGTACAAGCATAGGAACCTGAGTAGCAGTCTCTCAGACAAATAGGATTTTTACTTTTTCATGAAATAAGAAGCCTCGAGGCAAGGAGATGCTTTCATTTATCCAGTGGCTATCAAAAGTGCCAGAGCCAGCTACTCCTATTGCCTTGGCCTCTCCCTGGTGGCCTCAAGATGGCTGCCACAACTCCGGGCATACCAGCCATGTTCAACAGGGTAAGCATGAGGCAGTGACCACCATATCCCCTCCTGTTACGTGGAAAACAAAAGTTCTCCCAGGGCTGCCAGACAACTTCTCCTATGTCTCACTGACGTCCCACAAGAGAAGCTGAGAAAGCAACCAGTTAGTATTTCCAGTTTCTGAGGCTGTGGCAGGCCGTATTTCCCAAAGATGACCGCATTAATATATCTCACTCCACGTGACCGTTTTTGTGTGTGTGTTCCCCCCAACCCTGCCTCATTCATAAATTGAACTTCTCATCCCCAATTGATGGCATTAGGAGCTGATACCTTTGAAAGGTACTTAAGCTCTGAGGATGATTAGTGCCCTTATAAGAGCAGACAGGAGAGACTGCTCCTCTCTCAGCTCTTCACCATGGTGAGAGCAGCCATCTACAAAACATTTTTACAAACCATTTTAAAGCAAATTACCAGTGTGGGATGATATTTGTAACTAAATGGAATTAGATAATAAAGCTCCCCACGAAAAAATTCTGACAATGTATAAAGCAGCAGGATTACTGGAAGGCCTGTCCCATTTATACATAGTGAGAGAAAGTAAATTTGAAAGTATATTGGATGTATGTAAAACTTTAACAAGACATACAAATGTGCTTTCTGAATTTCATAGAAAACAAAAGTTTAAAAAAATTTCTGGCTTTGGTATAAATAAAATATTTAAACGTAAAATGACATGAATTATGATACATATACTCTTCATTTTTCAGTTTTTTTCAATAACATTAACGTAGTAGGAAAATTCACCATAAAAGCATGTGCAAGGGGCACCATTTTTATGCTTGGCACTGGCCATACTCACAAATCATTCAGCTGGAAGACTATATAACTATATGCATTCCAGCTCTCTTTTTTTTTTTTGGTTATATATAGTTAAAACAAGAGACATATTTAAACTGCAGCACTGAAACTCCTCCACTGACAGGCAGGATCTAAATTCCTTCCTCTTGAATCTGGGTGGGCTTCTGAGTACAATGGACATGATGCTGTGTGACTTTCGGGCTCAGTTAGAAGAGGTGATACAACTTCCACCTGCACTTCTCTTTCCCTGGGACGGAGGCCTTTGGAGCCCTGGGGCACCACGTGAAGAGTCTGGTTGTGCTGAAGAGGCCATGTAGACAGACCACATAGAGACAGACAGAGGTGCCTGAGGACTGTCCAGCCCAGGCGCCAGATACTGGAATGAAGAGCCTTCAAGATGATCCCAGCACCTCCCACCTACATCTGACTGCAGCCTCATGACAGACCCCAAGCCACAACTGCCCAATGCAGCTGTTCCTGAGTCCCTGATTCATGGAAACCAGGCGAGATTATAAACCATTACTGTTGTTCTAAGCCACTACTTTCTAGGGTGATTTGTTATACTGCAATAGATAATTGCTATACTGCAAGTGATAATTAAAACAGTAGTAAAGACAGGCAAGAGAGAAGGAGTGTGGGAAAGGGAGCTGGGTGACAGCCACCAATGCTCTCTGTCCTGCCAGCTGCTGTCCTCACTCCCCCCAATACTCCCAGCTGCTTCTGACCTTCATGCTTCTGCTCTTCCCTTACCTGGGGTTCCAGCAAAGCAAAGGGATCCTCCAGCCCATGATCCAGTCTTATCACTTCCATTAAGCCACAATGATCTCTCATATTTCTGCCCATGACAGGTATTCTGTTTAATTACATTAGGTCACATTATTCTTTTCCCTCACTATCTTGGCTTCTTAAATCTAGTATGAGTTCTTATTTACATAGATCTCAATATATTCCTGTGTTCCATGTATTAGTTTACTCCAAACACTGTACCAGATGAGTAGATGTTTAATAAATACTTGATGAATGAAATTGAGCACCCTGTGTTTTATGCTACAGTCACTGTCTCTGAAAAACTCCTTCCCCAAAAAGCTAGCTACCTCCTTACTACTCAGTGATGGGCTGTCTTTTCCTTCTTCACAATTCAGATCAAATGTAACTTTCTCTGTAGATTCTTTTCCGTTTAGCCCCTCCCATCCAGAGAGAATGTCCCTCACTTCTCCATGTTCTTCTGCACCTTCCACATCCTTCTCTCAGCACCTGTCCTACATACCAGAATTTTATGTCCCATCTCCTCACCAAATTGGTCAACGGACACAAAGAATGACTGCGTATTGTAATGAAGAATAAGCTAACCACCACACATTGCACACAATTACTGAAAATCAACGTTGTACCCCCACATGTATGTATAATAAAAAAATAAAAATAATTTTAAAAAATTTTAAAAGAAAAAACAAACAAACAAAAAAAACCACTCTGTTACTCAGGGAAGGACCATCTCTTATTCATCTTTTTATCCCCAGTACCAAATGTTGACACTCAGCAAGAACTGAACACATTTTATGAACGGAGAAAAGAGGAACACACACTGAATTGCCAACTAACAAATAAGAACATATGAAATTTTTTAAACTCCCATTTAATTACTTAACTTATATTTGAGAACCTGACTTATTTAACATTTAGTTAAAGCATAGCAAGGCCATAGTTTTAAAGAGAGAACACCCTGACAGCTATGTAAACACATCAAAAAATGTCCTTAATAAGTTAGCTACTTTGGGAAAATGTTACATTTCAGACCTGTTTTAAAACAAAAATATGATAAGTCCTTAGAGGTACCAGTCATGAATAAACTCACTGTCAAAAAACTGAAACCAGGGAATTCTTACATAATAGCTGGTACAGCATATTTCCTACATTCATTGTCTTACTATTGTTGGAAAAGGGCAATGCTCTTATAAACAACTTTGACTACTTCTAAGATATTAAAAAGTAAAACAGTATATTTCTGAAATTACGTGGAGAACAAATGGATAAACTGTGTTGATGGAAGCAAACACCCTGACCTCCTCCCCTGTGCACATGACAACTCTCTTCCCCTACCTGGCAAAGCTCCCATGACAGCACATAAAATGAGGAGCTGATCCTACAAGACTAAAGAAGTAGTTATCTTCCTGGAATTTCATAACTCTTCCCAATTTCTTTCCATCTTTGGAAAATCTGTAACTCACAAAATACCACCCATATTTGCAATATATCCACACTACCAATTCGCTCCTGGAAAATGTCTGCTTATGTCTTACTTATGACCAACATTCGCATCTGAGCAGGGCTTTGCATTGTTATGTTATAATAGTACCCTAATGGCACTATTAAAGCAAGTCAAGAAAGTGTCTGTGCAATCAAGGTTCCCAAACAGCAAAACGTGTCAACATAGAGACTTCAGTTTCCTAGTTTGACATGTCTTATAAAACAAAGGGAAAAGGCCTTTTTCACACTCGTCTCAGAATGATTGCATGCCCTGTTCTCATTGATAAGGTCTCCCATTTTCCCTGGCCATGGGAAACCTACCTAGTCTTCAAGGACCAGTTTGGTCCTAAACCCGTATCTCCAATCACTGGAACACAGTAGGGGCTCAATAAACATCTATTGAATACATCAACGTTAAAAAAAACAAAAAAAAAAAACAAAAAAACCACTAAAAACATGCCACATTGCAAGGCAGTTAGTAAATGATTATGATGAATAAGTCCTTAGGAAAAATCCATGTGGACTGAGGAGGTTAAAGGCAGCTTCTTACAGGAATTAGCCTTTGAAATACCTCAGGTTGCTATAACATGTTTAATCCAAACGTCCTTTCCTTGAAAGGTATGAATTTCACTGAGACTGTATTACCATGTGGAGATAAACTCCATAACCTGTAAGTGGAACTGAACAGACTGGTTTTCAAGTCTGGCTCAAGTGCAAAGCCACTGGGAAGATGATGATGACTCAACTACCTCCATGTAACTCTGTAACTGTTTATCCAGTCCCCTGGTGGCAGACATCTTGCTTTCTCAACCTGTGGCTCAACAAAGGAACACTCTACTGGGTGGCAGGACAGATGGTGGTAAAGTGCCAGCCTATCACTTTCTGGCTGTGTCGGAGCAAGCTGCTTAGCTATCCTGTACGTCTGCTTCCTGAAAAGTACCTGCCTCTGAGGTTTTCAAGATTCAACAGGTTAATACATGTAAAGTGCGTAGGCCATTGCCTAGAACATGGTGAGAGCTACATAGGTATAAAGTATTATTATTGTTGTAATTCCTGTTACCGTCACTATGAGACTGTCCATTTTTATTCATAATGAAGAACTTTCTCTGTAAGAATCTGACTTAGCATTTACTTACAGTTCAGTCCCACCCCACTCTACCCATGACCTGCTTTAATTAGTCTTCAGATTCTTTCTGTCTGAGCAGTGTCAAGCTGGTCAGACCTTCTTTAATATCAGTAGCACATGCCAACACAGAATGCAATTGACAGTTTCTGTTATTACTGCATGAAAATAATTTAAATAACAACTTGACTTCCCAGTTCTTTATATTTATATCCAGTGTTTTCCGACTAATTTGCTATAGTATGTGCTATTTTTTCAGAATATGAAAGTGATGAAGCAGCAAAAACAAAAACAAAACCATGCATTGTATCTTATACTTGCTGGTAATAAAAAGACAACACTTTAGAGATACGGTACCTGGAATGAGATAATCACATAAATGTCCTGAGGGGAAAAAAGTCAAGATGATTGCAGATGAGGGTCAGGGGCACCACAACATTAGGAACATCTTTATTTTAAAAATCAGGTTAGCTAGAATATATAAAATGTTTGTCATTTCAGAATTCATTTTTATTATTAAAAACAATGATCCACAACCATTACTGAAGCACTCCAGGGCCTTTCCAATTATCTAACACTACTCAAATTCTTAAAAATAGAAATTGATTTTTTAATTCAATTTAATCTTTAAAAACTATGTCACACTGCACTTTTAGGAAAGTGTTGAGATGTCAGAAAATCAATAATGATACTTTTGCTATAATGTAATTCAATGGATCCTGTGGCTCAATGATAACAGCTTTTTTAAAAAAATCAATTTCCATCTCTATAGCTGCTCATTCTTCTGATTTTTCTGCCTTGGAGGACCTGGAGAAGGATGGGTAGTCAAAATCATCATGCAGTCATAGGGTGCTGTCTTCTGAGGGCATGACCAGTCCTTTCCTGTTTTGCTGTTGTTGAGTTCCTGGTTGTTATTTTTTTCTAACTCACACAACAGCTTTCTTTTTTCTTTCCTTCTTTTTTTTTAAAAACAGCAAATAGAATGGAACTACATTTTTTAAAAAACTAGAAAACAACAGGGGATTCAAATCTATTCTCAAATGGCCTCTACTCTGGAATCTCAGTAGATCTGGTGCTTCTTGGCTGCAATATACCAAAAAGACTTGTTTTATCTTAAAGTATACGCCCTTGAACAGGAGTAAAGCGTAACTGTGCCAGGTACTAAACACTTTGTTATAATCTCTCTTGCAGCCTCTACTTCACTTTGGAATAAGTTATTAGTGAAATGAGAGGTGGGTGAACCTCTGATTACATATTCTAAAAATTACAACTGAGTGCTTTCTATGTGCTAGGCACAGTATTTTACAGATGCATGTCATTTAATAACCAAATAATCCTAAAATATAAGTGATATTACCCTGTATCAGTTAACATTCTGATTTCTGAAACATATCACATGAAACTAAAGCCAAAATGTGAAATTATTGGATCCCACAGTAACTCCAGTCATGGGCTAAGGCAGGATGAGCTTCAGTCAAAGCCCAAGCCAGGTCCTGTCAGTGTTACTAGGATGCCAGGTCACTCTGTGCTTCAAGCTCTCCCCCATATTGGCTTTTTGTCTGGTTCCTAGTGTTGGAATGTGAATGACTACTCCTTCAAACCTCACATTCACTTCTCATTCAAGTCCAGTGGGAAAGAAGAAGAATCTTTTTCCTGAATGTGCTATCCAGAATCTCTCTGCACCTCACTGCTCTGACAGGTCATGATTCCATTTGACGATCCCATTTCACTGTTGCCAGGAAAACATAAAGCCTAGTTTCCAGTCATCAGCCATCCCACAGCAAGACTCGCCTCCCAGCAGAAACCCAGCAGGGAAGTGTAGGACTGGCATGAAGGGCGAGTTGATGCAGAACGTCAAAATCAATGTCTACCATACTGCCCCATTTTCTAGGAGAGATAACCAAGATACAAAGATTTTAAATAAATTGCCTAAGGTCAGAGCTACTGACTCCACCTCCATCTTATTACCACTGCACAATTTACCATGACAAACCACTGAGGGTGCTCCCTGCTTAAACTGCAGATCTTGACTTTCTGTCCCAACAGCCCACTTGCAATCAACTCTCTGATGAAAAGTTTCAAGATTATCTTCCATATGCAGTTCATAATAACATTCCCTAATAATACCTCTCCAGTAAAAGAAACAGGAGGAATATGAATGGACTTGATTACATCAGAACAAACACCCTCTGAAGACTTATGTAATTTTTGTGGTTTTATTATTTATTTTTTGAATGTGTACCTCATCTATACGGTACAAAATTCAAAGTGGAAAAAGAGAAAGCAAATCTCCCTCTCACCCTGTCTCCTTGCACTTAATTTCTTTCCCAGAGGCAATCACTGTCACCAGTTTCTTGCATATCCTTCCAGTTATTCTATGCACATAGAAGCATACATGTATAGATTTTCTAAAACCAAATGAGAGAATCATCTGTTCTGTAACTTGCTTTTAAAAACATACCAGAAACTCACTCAGCTCTCACCTTTGAAAATCTCAAGTGAAAATGTCCAGACGCAAGATATAACAAAGCTATCCACCCAGCAGATGCCCCGAGTCTCAGGATCCCACTCCTGCCCTTGCCTCACTCACTGTCAGAGCTAACACTAAGCCTCTCCATATTCAATTTTCCTCCCTTGTAAAATGACATTATCATAAGCCATTATAACAAAGCAAAAGCTGTACAATAAAAAAGGCTCTCCTGAGGTTAAAGTCATGGCCTTGAAAACCTATTTGTATTTTTAAAAATGATTCTAATAAGATATAAGTGAAGAACTTCTTATAATTTTGCACATTTCCTACAATGGCTCTTTGGCACTATAAAATAAGATAATTCCAAGCACCTTCAAAACAGATAAAACTACATCATGGCACATTTTTCTACAAGGTTATAGTCACACAAAGACCTAGAACCACATGATAAAAATTATTTTTATCATGTTGAATGAATAAATAATCCACTAAATATTGTACAAATACTGCAAAGATAAAAACATTTAAATTTTTTAACTCCTTGCTTGTCCCACCATGAGCAACTATATAATTTTTATGTATCTTTTTTTTTTTAAAAGCATGTGTGTATATTTTAATGAAAATGTAGACATACATTTCATCCCCAAGTTGTGTACTCTAAAGTTATATTTATAACAGGCTTATATCTGTGAGGATCCATTCCACTTTGGGGATCAAGGTTCTTTGCTCAGAAAACTGAAAGAAATTAACTGACACAGGGGCTGACGCTCCAGCAGAGTATTTTAACCAACTGAGCTAATTAGCCCAATGCACAAATTCCATCAAACACTATTAGGGATGGGTTCCTAACACGCTTTATACATAAGACAAAAGGCATATCAGATGATGTTCAAGAGCATTAAGAACATTATGCTGAATCAAGCAGTCAAACTGAAGAGAACGACTCAATTCTGTTATAAATCCTTTTAGCATTAATGATAATTTTTCATGCAAAAATTCAAATCATTTTATAGTCATTTTCTAAATAATGATAACCTTTTATTTTACAGACAAACCAATCATGGAGCAACAGAATCATGGGAAGGAAATTCACTGATAGCTCAAACTTCCACATGAAAGTTGACCTGTCACCACTGATGTCAGTTTTGAAGATCAGGTAGCACCTGTGTGTGCAGAGTCCCTGTGGACCACAGGCCCAGAGTGCAGCTCCCAGGGCTCCACAGCAGCCTCCCTCTCCACAGCTGCACCATCATCCTTCCTTCCTAATGACAGGCCCTCACCCCAGCTCCTTCCTAACAGCAGCTAGCGCCCTAAAGACTACTTCCTTCTACTTAGAAGTTTAACAATAAGAGAATCTCTGAGAGTCATCTGACTGGAATCAAATTTATATTTCCTCAAAATTTCTGCTAGCTAAATTTAATATGCGATCTGTAAAAGTTTAAAGTCTAATTACTAAAAAAATTAACCATGAATCAATTATTTTTGTTAAGGTGGAGGAGTTTTTGGTTTTTGTTCAGCCTTTCTGTAGGTCTATTTTTTAAAATAAATTCTATACCTCCAGTTCTAAACGGATACCATATGGCTGCTTCCTTGCTAAGTTATTTATTTTTCAAAAAATGTTAACTGCAATTTTGGCAGTTCTTTATTAAACACTATTTGTAAAACATAAACAAACAGCTCCAGCAGTCATCCATGCTAAGACTTCAGAAGCTTATTAAAAAGTAAACTCTACCTCCTTCTGACTGACAATGACCCCTCTCCTCCCCTTCTTGAGTCCCCTCTGAGCCATGCTGGAATAGTCAGATTGCTGAACAACATATTATAACTTCCTAGAAGAAAATAAAAATGAGTCCTCAGTTCCTAAGAAGCTGTATCCAGGAGCACCTAGGTCTCTGAAGTCATGTCAGAGGAAAGAAGACGGATGTTGGGAGACAGAAAAGGAAACAGTGGGGGCTGACCCCGTGGCGTACCGCGGGTTCGGATCCTATATAGGGATTGCCGGTGCACTCACTGGCTGAGCACAGTGCGGCCGCCACCAAGCCAAGGGTTGCGATCCCCTTACCAGTCCCAAAAAAGACAAAAAAAAAAAAGAAAAAGAAAAGGAAACAGTGGCCAGCTCCATTCCCATCAATGTGGCCTTCAGGCCAATAGGACCATGGCATTATTCCTATGGGGTTTTTTCCCCCTCCAATAGCAAAGTCCAGCTTGGAAAATAATACCTGGGAAGGCAAATAGAAGTGGAAAAGCTTCTGTAGAGGCAATAACACTTTAGACAACTTTTGAGATCAATAATTCATGAACTTGTCTGGCCCAGATGCATAAGGACAGGAAAGTGATTGGGTTGATTATAATGTGCTGAACACCCAACTCCACACATAACTTCTCTTGCTGCTTGGTGCATATGGGAAGTTAGAATTTTTGGAGCTGGAAGAGACCTTCGAGATTTACTTAGTAAAGATGAAGAGGGGGCTAGCTGGTTAGCTCAGTTGGTTAAAGTGTGGTGTTGACAATACCAAGGTCCAGGGTTCAATCCCTGTACCTGCCAATCACCAAAAAACAAAAAAAAGAAAGAAAAAAAAAAAAGATAAAGGAAGTAAGACACAGACTTTCTGGGAAGGATGCCTTGTGAGTTCAGGTTTTAAATATCACTTGCTACTCCAAATGATAGCAATGATAGATAAAATATTTTTAGGGGAGGGAGGAAGGAATGGAGGAAGGAAGGAAGGAAGGAAGTCATGTTTACATGTTTACATGGAACACAGCAGAGGCTGGAAACAGGACCGAAGCCACAGCTCCATTGTTCAGAAACAGGTAGAGGGCCTGGTGGAACCAGCAGCCAAAGGCAACAGCAGTGGTTGGGTAGGGTGGAGGCAGAGGGAAATGGTTCAGAGCAGGACTCCTTGCCTTAAACCACTTGTGGAAAGAAACTGAAAAGATTTCTGTGACCACTGCCCAGGCTCTGGCTGATATAAAGCCACATACCTGGGCCAGGAGGAGGAAGCAAGAGAGCTGCAGCCCGCCAAGAGAATACATCTGCCCTAGCAGAACCTCTGAAATAAGACATTTCCAAACTAGGGACTTGGGGAGGTGTTGACACAACAGCAAAACCATTACACAGAGAAAGGTGAGGGCAGAGAGAGGGACAAAGATTCCCACTTAACATAGGCTTCTAAACTAAAAGCCCAACCCTCATGAGGCAAACTAACTTCAAGAAAGACTGGCAAAAACTTTACAATCATAAACAAAATCAGGAAGATAATGAGTCAAGAAGAAGTAGATTTGAAAGCAAAAACCTATTCTGTCTCCCTAGGCCTCTCAGCCTGTAATGGAAGACACAGCCTCCAAGATCTCTAAAATGACTTCAAGGTCTTTTTCCCGTGTCTTGATAATCCCTTTCTTCTGTACTCATCTCCTTAGCAAATGGTTACTCAGCTGCACCACTGCATTTTCAGGAGGAAAATGCTCTCTGTTTCTCTACCACGTGGCCAGGCTATAAATTTTCCAAGTCTTTACACTTTGTTTCCCTTTTAATTATAAATTCTGGCTTTATGTCATGCCTCTGCCACCATAACTCAGCACAGGCTGTTGCAAGTAGCCATGGGCCACCCTTAATGCTTTGCTGCTTAGAAATTTCTTCTATCAAATACCCTGGGGTCAGCACCCTGAAGCTCCACACTCCATGAAACTTGCGAGCATGAACAGAATGCAGCCAAGTTCCTTGCCAGTTCATAGCAAGAGTGATCTTTGCCCCAGTTTCCAGTAAGTGTCTTCTCTTTTACATCTGAGATCCTCACAGAATGGTGTTTACTGTCCATATTTCTATTAACATTATGCTCATTGCCAATTAACCAGTCTCTAAGAAGTTCCAAACTTTCCCTGGGTTTCTTGTCTTCTAAACTCCAACCAACATCTAGGCTTTTTCTAGCCACTCCTTCAAATTCTTCCAGTCTCTCCTCAACACCCAGTTCCATAGCCACTTCCACATTTTCAAGTATTTATTACAAGCAACACCCCATTTCTCTGATATCAACTTTCTGTGTTAGTCCGTTTCCATTGCTTATAACAAAATACCTAGAACTGGGCAATTAATAAGAAAATAAAATTTATTGCTTATAGTTTTGGAGGCCGGGAAGTCCAAAGTCTAGGGAACACATCTGGTGAGGGTCTTCTTTGGTGGTGGCTTTAGAGCAAAACAGGAGTTTCACATGGCAGAAAATGGCAGAGCAGAGAGAGAGCCGACCTTTTCAGTTGGCTCCTTTTAAAGCCTTCAGAACCACGCCCATGACCACCATTAACCTATCAACTTATTACTCAGTGAATGCATCAATCCATTCACTAGGCATGGTTCTCACAATCCAATAGGATTTCCCACCCTCCCAACAGTCACAGTGGGGATCAAGCTTCTAATACATAAAACTTGTAGGACACAATTCAATCCTTATCATTTACATTTATACATTTTACCTTCCGTTTAGATATAAAACCACAAGTTGACAGCTCCTAAATATTATCAAAATACTTTTTACAACATTCAGATGCTTATTTCTCCTTTTTTTAAATTTTATTTTGTTGATATACATTGTGGCTGATTATTGCTCCCCATCACCAAAACCTCCCTCCCTTCTCCTTCCCCCCCTCCCCCCCAACAATGTCCTTTCTGTTTGCTTGTCGTATCAACTTCAAGTAATTGTGGTTGTTATATCTTCTTCCTCCCCCCCCCCCGGTTTGTGTGTGTGTGTGTGTGTGTGTGTGTGTGTGTGTGTGTGTGAATTTATACATTAATTTTTAACTCCCACCAATAAGTGAGAACATGTGGTATTTCTCTTTCTGTGCCTGACTTGTTTCACTTAATATAATTCTCTCAAGGTCCATCCATGTTGTTGCAAATGGCAGTATTTCATTCGTTTTTATAGCTGAGTAGTATTCCATTGTGTAGATGTACCACATTTTCCGTATCCACTCATCTGATGATGGACATTTGGGCTGGTTCCAACTCTTGGCTATTGTAAAGAGTGCTGCGATGAACATTGGGGAACAGGTATACCTTCGACTTGATGATTTCCATTCCTCTGGGTATATTCCCAACAGTGGGATAGCTGGGTCGTATGGTAGATCTATCTGCAATTGTTTGAGGAACCTCCATACCATTTTCCATAGAGGCTGCACCATTTTGCAGTCCCACCAACAATGTATGAGAGTTCCTTTTTCTCCGCAACCTCGCCAGCATTTATCGTTCAGAGTCTTTTGGATTTTAGCCATCCTAACTGGGGTTAGATGGTATCTCAGTGTGGTTTTGATTTGCATTTCCCGGATGCTGAGTGATGTTGAGCATTTTTTCATATGTCTGTTGGCCATTTGTATATCTTCCTTAGAGAAATGCCTACTTAGCTCTTTTGCCCATTTTTTAATTGGGTTGTTCTCCTTTCTAAAAGTAAAAACTTCCCTGGAGTGTTACTAGAGTGAAGAAGAATTCTGAGAGAAGTTATTTCTTAGTCATTTCACATACGGTGCATTCCCTTGGTCAAATTACCAGGACCTTAGCAGTATGTCCCATTTCCTCCATATTTAAGACAAAATCATGATTTTTTTTTCATCTATTTTTGAAAGGTGGAGTTTTGATAAATAATTCATAATTGCCATTGATTTACACCTAAATGAAGAGAAATTGTCTATGTATCTCTAAACAAAGCTGAATTTTTCTTTTAATGACATTAATTATTTCTCAATTTTAATATGCACTTATGAAAGTAATATTTTGGAAATAGCAATAACATGTGACTATCACATCTTTAACTCATATGGAAATAAGAGTTGAAATAACAATAGATAAAAATCTAGCAGGTACTTAAAGGGAATAAAAAACAAGTGCCTTAACCCTCAAAGATGTAACAGTGATACATATAGAGAAATAATTAGTTCCTGTGCTCATTCTGTAATATCTTAACACATTCCGCAATAAAGTCATATCCAAACCTCCACATCTGGATTCCAGAGTAATTATCTGCTATTTTAATCTCTGTAAATTATTTGTAACCTTGTACACACCGCCAGCAAGGAAAGGGTCTATAGTTTTTCATGTGATAGAAGGGACAACAAAAGGAGCACTAATCTCAAGCAGCATATAACCAGATAGTACTCCTTGACCCAGATACAGAGACTGTGACTTTGCACAGAATTTTGGTCAGATTCACTATACAACATTTTTTCTGTATGGGTTAAGTGCAGATATAGACAATCCACAATCCTTGGCACCAAAGGCTTCAGGGAAAGAGAAATACAATTATGAAAATCCCTCAGTGTTGGCTAGTCACACCTGGACAAGCACCAAGTGCAATCTGTTATGTGCTCAGTAACTACAACAGTGTCAGACGTCATGCGAACAAGCTTGGTGTTTTCTATACAGGATCACTCTGCAGGATATACTGGAAGACAGTGTGGTCCTAGTTAGTATGAATAACCCACCCAAATAGTGTGGGTTCATATCCCTGGGAAAGAGCTGATGCTACCCAGCTGTGTATTTTTAGACACAGGACAGTTATGCAACAAAGCTACTTCAATGATGCTACGGGTCCTTCTGTTTAGAATCCAATAAAAGTCATCTAAAACCAGTCTTTCAACTATTAGAGAAATTTTCAAAGCTGAGGAGTTTGAATATTCTTGAAGCAAAATGAATAAGGAAATTAAAATTTTTATGCTGATGACTGGAAGATGTTCTAAGCTGTAAGGAGAAATATATAGGATAGACAGACTTGTCTACATACAAGTTAACCTCTAAAACCAGGAGGAAGTTGGTATAATTTGGAGAGTATGTAATAAATGTGGAAGTGGTAACAGACAGCTGGCTCCTCACATGTCAAGACACTTCCCTGACACGCTCCCCTCCAAAAGGAGAACTAAGATTTTTACTCCATACATTTCTAAATAGTCAAGTCTTTTAAAATGAAAAAATACAGGGATTCATTTTTTAAAAATAAGTGGCTTGCACCTCTAAAAGAGGAAAATACTTAAAATGCTAAATGATTTGAGGAACAAGCTATAAGCTAGGAATTCACTTTTGATTCAATAAAATACAAATCTGCTAATTAAGAAAAAAACTCATGAAAAGACAATCTGGCACACTGATTATGAACTTTTGAGGTTCTCTTTCAGGGACCTAAGGCTCATCTCTCTCAACTATAAGGGACAACATATTGCTATTTTTAAATGGCAAAAAACATATTACCCATTAAATTTTTAAAAACTTTCTAAAAATTGTGACTTTGTATGGAATACTAATGTGACTTTGCATGGAAAACTAATACTACTCTATTCAAGTAACCAGTGGATCTGGATGAAATGTTAATAGCAACAGCTGCTCCTCATACTCCTTTACTCAAAACCCTCCAAGAGTCCCAATGTCACTCAGAGATTGAGACGTACTACAACAGCACAAAGAACTGAAGGGAGGGGATAAATGTAACTACACTGCTGCAAGGTTCCTGTATTTTACTAGAAATAATTCAATATTAACTTTAAGTATGTTGTGATAAACTGAAGATGAATGTTATAACCCTTAGACTCATCTCATCATGTAAAAAAAAAAAAAAAAAAAAAAAGAGCAACAAAGAAGAAGAACCAACAACCAACAGGAAAGTTAAAAAGATATATGAAAAAAATTTTCATTAGCACAAAAGAAGACAGGAAAGGAGGATCAGAGGGACAATAACAATAAAAAAAAGGTGAGATAAGTAGAGAAAACAAACAGCAAAATGGCAGACCTAAGTCCAACCTTATCAGTAATTACATTAAATGTAATTCTGCTAACAGCAACATAAATGCAGTAATAGGCTCATTTCTGACGGGGACACTCATTATGGGTGACAGAACATGGACTGTACTTTTTCCTGGGCCCCTTTATTGGGTAGGGTTTCATTTGCTCAGGTCCTCTTCACTTGCACAGAGCCTGTTTCACCTGCTCAGAGCCTGAGGGATTACTCTTATAATCTTCCATCTCTTCCAACATTAAGTAAACAATAAACATTAATAGATTTCTTTCTTCCCCTTTTACCCAATTTTCTGGGTATTGCTGCCACTTATTTTGCAACAGAGCCCAATTCTTCATAAATACCACATTCTACTTGATACCACTGCATGCCAACGACATTCTTTTTTTATTCAATCTCCTATATCACTTAGAAAAACAGTATCAGGGCCCAGTCACAAGATGGTGGAATAGACGGTTCCCAGTGTCACTCTCTCCCACAAATTAACCAATTTACAACTATACAAATGTAACATCAGCCAAGCTGGGGCTGCTGGAGCTCAGCAGAAGAAGAGGAGAGACCTATGGAGTTCATGAAGGCAGGAGAAACCATGATGAAAGAAAGAAAAAACTGCTCTGAGTGTTTTGGGCTGCGGCCGCTTTAAGGCTGAAGCTGCTGAGCATATGGAGCAGGAGCCCGCAGAAGCCACAGCTGTGCCCTTCAGATGGAGTTATTTGGAGGCGGCAGGGGAGAAGAGGGCCTTGGTGGCCCCCAGGACATCAAGACCCCTAGTAAGGTTCCCATGGACCTACACAATAGCGAGGAGCCAGAACAGCCAAAAACAGGGAGCCATTCAGAGGCCAGTGAGTCCCGACATAGGGCCCATCCCATGGGAAGTGTTTGGAGCATGGGCAGTGGGGGAGACAGGCCCACAAGGAGAACACTGGGACACAGCAAGGGCAGCCAACCCACCCCCCAATCAGCACAGGACCACTCAGAGGAGAATGATTGGGAATGCAGAATTGCATGGGGTGCAGTTTGATGAAAAAACTCAGGCCCAGATCAGAGTTTCTATACAACCCAGATCCACCAGGTCTCTGTAGAGCCGGAAGTACCTATAAGGTCAACCATTAAACCCTGAGCTGCACAAAAAGCTTTTACTAAGGAATCAGCAGCAAAGCAGCAATTTAGCTTGAACACACAGCTCAAGTACTAGTTCCCACAGGAAGTTCCCCCATTTTAAAAGTAAACAAAGGACAAACAACTAGTTCTGGCCCAAGTACACCACCAGCACCTTGGGGCCTGCCTGGGAACCAGAGACTTGGAGCCAAGTACTGGACCCTGCTCCCACATCCAGGCACACCACGCCAGTGCCTCGGGGCCCACCGGGGGACCCAAGGCATGGAGAAGGGGACGGGACCCCCCCAACCAGGCACACCACACCAGCGCCTTGGGGCCCACCCAGGGACTTGGGGCATGAAGTTGGGGACCAGACACACCCCACAACCAGGCACACCGCCAGCACCCAGGAGCATGCCAAAAACATCACCTCCATGTGGGTGGCCCACCACAGCCACCACAATAACCATGGCTGCCACAAGAGTGGCTACATGCCACAACCACCACACAGATGGTCCGCCAACCATCTGGTGTGCATTGACACAAGGAGAGTCACCAGCAGAGATAAAGAAAATAAGAGGATGTCTCTCTCCACAAGCCCATTTCAGAGTGACAGAAGAAGCATCTGCTTTATGATAGCATTGGGGGACCTTATCACACCTCTTAGCATTGAACAGATCATTTGGGCAACAAATCAACAGAGTAACCACTACTCTTTCAGAAGGAGAGAAGAAACCTAGGATAATTAGAGGGGAGAGGGGAGAGGAAGAGGATAGGGAGTGATTGGATAAGGGGCATAAAGAATAATTACGATTTGTAACAATATATATGCTAGTAATATTGATTTGATCAACATATCTAAATGTTGAACCCCCAAAATGTGTATAATCAATTTTGATTCAATAAAAAAAAAAAAAATTAAGTAAGTAAATAAAAACAAATAAATAAATAAAATAAAATAAAACACCCAGTCACCTCTGCACAAATCACAATGGAGCTTGGCTTTTTCCCCTATTGTCAGTGGTTACTGAATAAAATCTGTTTTCACTGCTTAAAAAAAAAAAAAAGAAAGAAAGAAAAACAGTACCAGCCTAAAGACTGATTCTTGAAACACATGATATATGAGGGGTCTTCAAAAAGTTCATGGAAAGATTTGTATTATCTTTTAATTCTATTTTCCCACAAACTTTTTGAAGTGCCCTCATATAACAACACATCCTCTCCAGCAGACACTGATATTCTCATTAGAGACTGCCAATCCAAAAGGTGAGTTGACGGTCTGCTGGTTCCTTCAAGTTTCCATTTTGAGGCTCTGGACCCTGCCAAAGACTCCAAGATGGAGACACAGAGACCAAGAAGGCACAGTGCTACCACAGGGGCAAAGCAGTACAGAAGCAGTAAGTGGTGCTGCTCCTCAGCCAACAGCTACCTTGTGCTGGCATGAAATCTGTAATTTATGTTGTTTTATGGTTATTCTAGCCTCACAAAACTCTAGTTTGGGGAGAAAGAAAAGGAGGAGGAGGGAAGACTCCAACCTCATCCCTCCCCAGCCCCCCACCCATATCCCCTACAAATGCCCTACGTAGGTAGCATTTGTCTCCCATTCTTCAGTTAGAGGATCTCATCACCTACCAAGGCCCAACTCAAATGTTACTGCTTTTGAAAAGGGTTCTCTGACATCATCAAAGTAAGTATCTTCCTCTAAGTTATCACAGTGCTTTAGTCAGACAATTACTCTAGAGTTTTCCATGATTTGCATAGTACTGCCCACCCTCAAATAAGAGCCCTCTGAGTGCAGCACCATTTCTCATAGGTCTTTTTATTTGCAGCATTAAGCAGATGTGAGATGTAACTAGCCAATAGAAGACACTTGTTTTACTACAAGAACCAACAAATTCATTTATCTCCTATTACCCACAGTGACATGACAAATACTTCAACCTGAAGTTCTCTCCGCAAAACAAATGCTAACTGCCCTAAACAAGGCATAAATCCACATTTTTCCCAAATGGACCAATTCAACTAAAGTACTACCTATATATACCATGAGGACTGATAGTTTAGTTTAAATAAATAAAATATCTTTGTAGGGTGAGGGTTATAGTATTCTGAGCACAATATTCACAAAGTACACTTGAAATTTACACACAGAATCACTTTTGACTCTAAGAACTGTTCATAGATGTGGAATATACTATAAAGCATATGTACTTCACAGGGCCTGGTTTTCCAAAGCCTTGCAGTTTCAAATATTGACCTTGAAAGGACAGGAAATTTTCCTCAGGCTAAGTCTCTGTTGCAAGATAAGAATTGTGGCACAGCAGGTTGCTGGCTCAAGGACAGACTAGTTACTGATTGTTATGTAAAGATACTGAGAAACTGCTAGAGGGAGAAGGAATGTTTGTTAAGATCAAAGCTTTTGTTGATGTCCTTATTGGAATGTCATCTGACTTGTTTCGCTGAAAGTTACCAGCCTATACTGTTAAACTATAACCCCACCTATGTCTCTTCCTGTAACTTCCTGGTCTGGAAAATAAATGCAGGAAGAGAACCCCAATTCGGTGTTAATTTCCCTAGGAAGGGATGCCTCTCGCTGGAGGGAAGTTAACCACTTCAGGGCTTCTCACTGCTCAGAAGAGATGGGCTTTGAGTAATCCTGTGCATCGCCATCACCCAGGGAAAGTGGGGTGAAAAATCCGTGGGGGGTGAAGCAACACAAAGCAACACAAAGAGGTGTATCATTATCTTAATTCGACAAAGTCTTTAGATTAAAAAAAAGTATGAAAGTTTCTCAGATCCAAACAGTCTTTCCTTTCCCTCACCTGCACCCCCACATTGTGTTGCAGAGAAGATTCTGAGAAATAGAGCTTTAAGTGGCATGGGACAGGCTGAAACGCTGACGGGCAGGGTCTTTTCTGGATTAGTAAGATTAAAAACAACTAACATCTGTGCAGTGCTTTAAATGTTCACAGTTTCACTTAAACAGTGATTTAATCCACAGAGCATGTGGCAGTCAGGGCAGACCCAACCATAATCCGCATGTCACACAGTGAACCCTAGGTTCAGAAAGTGAAGTGGCATGTCACCACTTTACTAAGAGTGTAACTGAGACTCCAACCCGATGGGTATTCAGAAATCCACACTGTCTAAATACAGTACGTAACTGAGTCCCAGCCAGCAGCAAAGATGGAAGGGAAGGCTGTCTGCCTGGCTTTGCCCTGCAGCAGGGGGCTGGGATCAGCCAGCGCATGGCAAGGCCAAGCCTCAGCACCAGAGAAACATTTTAAGGTCTGGGAGACATTCCTTTCTGGGCACAGGATCACAGCAAAGGTACAGCTCCAGCAGCCAGTAAAAACAATAGCAGAAAGTGCAGCTCTTTCTTGACTAATCTAATGGAATTGCTGGCATCTGCAGTATTGTTGGCTTATTATGGTAATTTTTACGTCAGATATCAGACATGCGTTAAATGTCCGTAATGATTTCTGGGAAAGAGAATCTTCTCAGGGTGGTTCTCAGACCAGCAGTGAACGTTTACTTTCAAAATGACTGTTAGAAGATGGACCACAAACAAATGACTCTGGCCTTACAGCTCAGATATAAACCCAGCACAGGCTTCTGTCCAGCCCTCTCAGTAACACCAGTGGCAAATCCTTTCACATGTTTCATTTGACAAAGCACTGTCCCTAGGCAAAAGGCTCTCATTTCTAGACAAGTAAAACTCTGACTCAGAGAGTCACAAAGTCAGCTACACATATAACTGCTAGCAATCACGTGTCCAGTGAGGGGGTCACAGAGGGAGGGGCAAAGGGCCAAGCTGCCCAACCTTCTGGATGATGCTCCAGTGCTCACTTGAGAATCAGCGAAATACCTATTAATAAAGCCTGTGTCATTCATATCAGTGGTGTCAACTCATAAATTTGGGAGTCATTCAAGGCTCCACCCTTCTTTCTTACCATCTACATCAAACCTGTCAGCAATCCCCCCCATTTTACCTCCCACATATCTTTCAATTTTGCCCTCTTCATTCCCATTGCTTGAGCACACTTTTTTTGCCTAAAATCTTACAAAAGCCTTTTAACCGAAGTTCCAGATCCCAGTCTCTCCTCTCTTCTAATTCAGAACCAACACTATAGATAAATAGAGCTTTTGTAAATGTAAATAAAAGCAGGTCATCCCCTGCTTTCACACTCTCAGTTGTTCCCCATCCTCTAGAGAATAATATTATCCCTTACTTGGTATTCAAGATCCCATTACTCTTCCAGATTCCTCCCCTATCATGCTGACACTTGAACAAACAACTCTCCTCACAAACTTCTATTTACCCTTCAAAACACTGTTTACAATTCAGCTGGTCTGAAGAATTCCCTCACATTCTTCTCACCACCTCCTCAACACTGCGTACACACCCCTACCCAACTACCTACTGTACTGTATGACAATTATTTACACTTGACAATGAGCATCTTGAGGGCAATTATTTTATCCTTTATTTCATTTCTCAGCAAGTTCTTTTTTTAAGGCAATGAAATCAGAGAAAACTAAACGCTATGTATGTCTATTACAAACATTCCAAGCCTATCAGAAGTTTTAGGGCTGCCTGGTTAGCTCAGATGGTTACAGCAAGGGTTGATAACAACAGCCAGTCACCAAAAAAAAAAAAAAAAAAAAAAAAGGACAAAGTTTTGCATTTGTTCATGGTGATATCATCAAGCAACTGTGGCAACATATAATGGAATGCGTCAGCCAATCAGTATAACAAAACGTGCACCACATGGCCGTACTTGCTCAGTAATAAGGTTGTGTGGCTGGGTACTCTCCAAATGCCTTGGAGATGGACTAAAACACATAAGAGTTAAAACACATAAAAGCTACTCACATTTTAGCTTTCAGCTTCAATAGTTCACTCATTTCTTCTACCAACTAACAATTATTAATTACTTTTCTCCAAGGAGAAGTGTAAATGCTAGGGAAAATAAACACATAATTCTCTATTAAAATTCTCTTGGGTACAGTGGTTGCAATAATTACCCCCAAAATTCCACAGGTGTTCCTTAGGAAACAGCGCTGGCTAAGAATCCTGCAGGGCCTTGAGGTGAGGACGGGGGTTACATAGAGGAGAGCATCTCCTGGGCCAACAGATGAGCTATCTGAAGACTCTGGGGCTAATTCCCACAGCAACTGCTACAGCTAATTCACAGAGCAAGCGCCCACATAAAATAAAACTACTTCAGAGAATCTCAATATATTTCTACTTACACAAATAAAGTCAAAGGCTTTATTTATTTAGAAGACTTTTATTGTTAGTAAATTCACATTGTTTCAATCTCCAGAAACAAAGAAATTTTAGTGCCTGTAGCAACTTTAAGAATGATCTGTTCCCAGAGATGTAAAATTTAGAGACAGAAGATACAAATATTTCAACCTGTTAACAAACAAGCAAGGTGGTATTTTACAACTCTCAGTAACTGTCACTCCACAAATACTAGTCAATAAAGGGTCCCCTGAACTAATTAAAGAAGCTGTAAACTTGGAGCTGGAAGTTGGAAAGGTATTTTCAGGTACTGTAGAAAAGAGAACACACTGAAAATTTTACTAAGCACACTGCTCTCAATTTACAAAAAGTACTAAAATACATACACATATTGAATATGTTTATTGTTCTATGCCTTCAAAATTTCAAGTAATTATACATAGTTATAGGACCTGAAAATAAAATCGTAAAGCAATCACATTTGCAATAATACTAATTTGCGTGAATTAGCTAAAGGAGAACATAAGCAATCTATCTAAAGAAAAGTATAAAACCCTCATGGGAAATAAAGACAAATGGAGAGATATATGAGAATTCTATCTGGAATACTAAACATATCAATGGAGACATGTACGCAATTACTGTGTAAGTTTGAAACACTATCATAACTTGGTGGGAAGAGCTACATGGAGGCAGCAATGGGGAGAAGCAGCACAGATTACTAGAGCTGGGAGGTCTGGGAGGCAAACAGGCATATTGCCACGCTACACAGCACTTTCAATCCCATGTAAGATATCTAGCTGGTTCACCTGCATTTGGGGCCTAAAATTTTTCTCATCAGCTGGAACATATTCTCTGGCTATTACGAATAAAAAATGATAGTAAAATTTATCAGAAAAATTAAGTAGACATAAATACCAAACAACATCTTGAGAGGAAAAACTCTTATTTGGCTTTTTTCATTATTTAAATCAGGCCATGGGCAGCCTCCCTTGCCCAACAGAAGAAAGGAGCACACCGCAAACACTGCTTCTGTACAGGGGGTCCACCACAGCCACTGCAGCCACAAGGGCAACTTGCCACCAAAGTAGCATCCACAGCTACCATGCAGGGGGCCTACTGCCCACTCAACTGCATTGACACAAAGAGAGTCACCAAAAAAAGGACGAAGTTTCTCTCCTCAAAACCCACTCCAAAGTAAGAGAAGAAGCAACTACCCTACTAGATGACCAGACATCAAAGTAGAGATACTAGAAATATGAAAAAACAAGAAAATATGACACCACCAAAGGAATACAATAATTCTCAAGTACCAGACCCCATAAAGGAGGAAACCCTTGAAACGACTGAGAAGGAATTTCAAGCAACAATCTTAAGGACACTCAATGAGATAAGGGAAGACTCAGATAACACAATGAAACAAGAAAAAATATCCAGGATATGAAGGAGGAAATTTACAAAGAGATTAATACCTTAGAAAAGAATGTAGCAGAACACCTAGAACTGAAGGATTCACTCAGCAAAATAAAACACACATGATACCTTAAGTAGCAGGCTAGAGCAAGCAGGAAGAATTTCTGATCTCGAAGTAGGTCTTTTTAAAATAACCCAGGCAGACAAAAAAAAATGGAAAAAAGAATTTAAAAAAATGAAAAACTAAGAGAGCTAGCAGATAAGAACACAGACATCTGAATCGCAGGTGTTCTGGAAGGGGAGGAGAAAGGAAAAGACATTGAAAACCTACTCAATGAAATAATAACAGAAAACTTCCCATGTATAGGGAAAGACATGGACCTTCAGATCCAGGAGGCTCAAAGATCCCCAAACAGATTCAATCCCAAAAGATCCTCTCCAAGACACATTATAGTCAAACTGGCAAAGCTCAAAGACAAAGAGAGAATCCTAAAAGCAGCAAGAGAAAAGCATCAAGTCACCTATAAGGGAGCCCCTATCAGACTAACAGCAGACTTCTCAACAGAAACTCTACAAGCCAGAAGAAAATGGGATGATATATTCAAAATACTAAAAGACAAAAACTCCCACCCAAGAATACTACACCCAGCATGGCTATCCTTCAGAAATGAGGGAGAAATAGTATATGTCCCAGACAAATAAAAACTGCAGGACCACATGACCAGTCCTGCACGAAATCCTCAAGGGAGTCCTGCATCTGGAATCCAAAAAATGATAATCACTACCATGAATATACAAGAGAAAACAAAAGCCACTGGTATAACAAAAATGAAAAGAAAGAGAAAGAAACTAAATCCTACCACCTCAAAAAACCAACAAACATCAAAGACAAACAATAAAAGAGGAAGAAAGGAACAAAAGATATTTAAACATCCAAACAAAAACCTATAAAATGCCAGGAGTAAGACAGCGTCTTTATTATTTAAATCATAATAAAATTTTTAAATAGTCTAATATATCTATTTTTACAATAAAATAAAGCTAAATGTGGTTATTAGATATGCAGGATATGATTAAAGTAGAGTGATTTTTAAAAAAATAATATTTAAATGTATGGGAAGAACATGATAAATACAACATATAAAAATTTACTATCCTCCCAAAAGTTAAAAAATCACTATCAGTCCTCATAGATGGCAAGTTTATATTATTTAAAATTTCAACCTAATAAATAAAGATATGAAAACTAAAACCATGACATACTACTTTATATTCCTTAGTTAACAATAACAAAAAAATTGAGACTCCATAAGATCTAGAACTTCTAGACTCCAGAAGTCTTAAAAATAATCAGGTGCTCAGCATTTTGCCAATCCTTCCAAAGGAAATCTGGAAATGTGCAAAGAAATTAACACACAGGATTTGTACAAAGAAATTTATACGAAGGATTTGTACAAAGAAATTAACACACTATTTACTCTAAGGAAAATTTGAAAACATTTTTTAAATGCCCACGATAAGTGAATGTTTAAACAAATAATGGTACAGCAATATAAAAGATGCTACTTAATTACTGCAAATGACAAATTCCTCAGCTTTGTCAATACAGACAATCCCTGAATTACAGAGTGGTTAAGTTTGTGAAGTCCACAAATATAAGTTACAATATGTAGTTATAAAAGGAAGCACAGCTACCAAGAGTCTTCCCCATTTTGCCCCCAGTATTTCTTCATATCTTAAGAACACAATATGTATAATTATCAATTGTAAATGAACAACAGTTTTAATTTAACAAATCTCACCCTTACTTCTGGATAATTTGTACAAACAGGTGTTGCTGAGCCTTCTCTATTCATGAGCCAACACTCTCACCAAGTTTCGCTCAACCTTAGTGTGAGGAGCAAACTTGGTAGAGAGCTGGAGTACAAAATACATAGTGCAGTCATGAAATAACTGAGCCACACAGGCTGAGCAGTGGTCTGTGACAGAAGACAATTCTGCAGTAAGAGAGTAGGGGCATGATCAAGCATTCATGCTTCACATCACCCTGCGGTTTACCTACCATTAAGATGCCTATGTAAGCATGAGTACGTGTTTCTCAGACTGCACAACTCAAGACCTTCCATACACGAAAATACAAAAGCAAAGTATCAAAGGACATGTTCACATCCATCTAAGCTTTGTAAAAACATACACTGATAAAGACCAAAACACAACACATAATAATGCACAGAGACAGCATTTGAGATTTATTACATTAGTCAAGTTTATGTTGTTTAAGTGACCAATTGCTAGAAACATACAAGGGTACTTCAAAAAGTTCATGGAAAGATTTGTATTATCTTTTTTGTTTTTGTTGTTGCTGTTGTTTTTGGCTGGCCAGTACAGGGCTCAAACCCTGGACCTTAGGGTTATCAGCACCAGGCTCTAATCAACTGAGCTAACCAGCTAGCCCTGTATTATCTTTTAATTCTATTTTTCCACAAACTATTGGAAGTACTATCATAGAATCTCAGCAGGGGAAGGGACTCTCAGTATTTTATACAAATATAAATGTTCAAATGAGAGAATAAGATCAAGAAAAAAATGCAGGTAGGGGAGCTTACACTTGACAAGACACACAATTTAGAAAAACTTTATAGATTCCTAATCAGAGAAGTAATATAACTAAAATATTATTTCAGAAAAAAAAAAAAAAGTAATGGTAATAGGCAAGAAAGCTGGAGAACGGATCACGTGGCAGTCAGGGAAGGCCTCTCTAAGGAGGTCACCTTAAATAAGGTGGACTCTAGGTGCTGAAAAGGTACCAACCAGGCAAGGAAGACAGCTGGGCTGAGGGCCCAGGTTCCATGCCAGGAGCACAGGCCATGCGGAGGGCCTGGAAGAGGTCAGCAGAGGGCTAATCAAGTCAGGGGGTGAGAAGATCTCTGGATACATGAAAAATATTATTCTGACCATTGTGTGGACAAAGGAAAGTCCAGAAGAAGAGCCAGATCACCAGTTAAATCAGTGTACTAACCTGAACAAGGGATGATGGTGGCTCAGACCAGGGTTAGCAGTAAAATTTTAAGAAGTGATTGGATTAGGAACAAATGTATATATATATTTCTATATTTATAGTTTTATATACATATGTTAATAGATCATGTGCTACTTTTAAAGGAGAAGGTTCTCATTTATGAAATGTGTACATTTCTACTTTTCAATTAATTATAATGCAATAAAATGCAATGAACTAAAAAATTATGCTTAAGAGAATCTTTCTTTAATGACTCAATAGACACTTTGGAATATTATAATGTCCTTAGGATTGTATCATTAATATCAATAACCCTTGCGGTGCAGGAAAATAAGGATTTCCAATTCATTGAAAGCCATAAAAGCAATATTTTATTGTAATGGCTTATTTTAGAGAAAAGTACAACAAAAAATTATTTGCCAGGGAAAAAACCCTACCTAACATTTCTACATTCCATAATTTTAGAGTGCACTTTATCTCTCATGCTTGCTACAGCTGTGATCATATTTTACAACCAAATTTTGAAAGAATTATGCACAGACATTAAACTTGAAATTTAATGCCAAATTAGCACATGGGAGATCAGAGAAGTATGGAATCATAATCATTAAGTCATGAGAAAAGGGTAGAAACAGAAGCCTCTAGGAAGGAAGAAAGGAAAGAAGTAGCTAAAGGGGTTTTGTATCAGTAAAAGCTTAACATTGAGACCATTTTTAAGGAATTAAGTTAAATCTTCCACCTAAAGAAATCTTTAGAACCCAAAATATTGGAACTTTTAGTACTAAAAAAGAGCCCAAGTATGAAATTACAGATCCTTTTCATATCTGATAAGCTAAACAAGAATGATAGGAACAATTCACATATATAATTTTATTAGTATTTTCTCCATGTACTTCATGTTATTGGTATTCTCATTTTAAGAAAAACTATTTGTCACGATAAATACTTTATTTTATATTAATACTTTAATATTTTCTGTTAATAAAAAGTTTATTTTTATTTAAAAAAATAAAAAGCCAGTTAAGAGCCATCAGTCTTTTCCTCACTGTCTTAGTTCAGGCTGCTCTAAACAAAGTACCATAGACTGGGTGGCTTATAAACTGAGAAACTTATTTCTCACAGTTCTAGAGGCTGGAAGTCCGAGATCAGGGTGCCAGCATGGTGAGGGCCCTCTTCCAGGGTGCGGACTGATGATTTCTCCTTGTATCCTCACATGGCAGAAAGAGGAAAAGAGAGTTCCCTGGGGCCTACTAATCCCCTGCATGAGGGCTCCACCCTCATGACCCAAATTACTTCCCAAAGGCCCCTCCTATCACTTTGGAGGTCAGGATTTCAACATATGAATTTGGAAGGGCACAAACATTCAGTCCATAACACTCACCACCGCCCTTCCCAGCAATAATGTGAGTTGTGCTTGGTTTGGTCAAAAATACAAAAAAAGAAAAAGCATACCAACAATGAGTTAACCAGCCAAAGTTTGGAGAATCTAAATTACAATACCATTTTGGACCCAGTTTCACCCCAAATCTTGAGTTCTATCTTGCTTAGCCCTTTGACAGGAACTAGGGACAAACCTCACCTGTGAAGTCAGAGCCCCCCTTTCATAGACAAAGCCCAGACAAAGCCCAAGCCCACTCACACAGGGCTCCAAGTCTGCACAAATCCCATCCCTCCTGGAGGCAGCTGCCTGTGAGCCACAGGGGCCCATGAATGTGCCATCACCCAAACCCCCATTGTCTTCCACTTTCCCTGCTGCAGTGGGTACAGATTCTCCCCACATCACCCTGG
Organism: Cynocephalus volans; assembly: GCF_027409185.1. NCBI lineage: Eukaryota > Metazoa > Chordata > Mammalia > Dermoptera > Cynocephalidae > Cynocephalus > Cynocephalus volans. The sequence goes on along the minus strand of NC_084464.1, from coordinate 156,439,787 downwards.
AGCTGGTCCTGGTGGAGGCAGTGCCAGACAGAGCAGGCCTGGCAGCAGACATGTAGTTATATAAAAATGCACATCAAAGCATTACGGTAATGATTACATTAGATGATAATTATGAAGAAGATCCTCAAATTAAAAAGTGTTGGCCCCAATACATTATAAAAGCTATATATACACATATAAATATAAAAAAATGTTTATTTTAAATCTCATTTTCACTATAGGAAGCCTAAGAGTTACTGTCTATTGAGCATCTTCTCAGGGTCAAACACTGTACCGTGTGTGTGCGCGCGCGCGCGGTAAATATATATTATCCTAGTTAATCCTTATAATAGCCCTATATGATTTTATACCTCTGCTTCACAGCTAAGGAACCATGTTGACAATTATACAGCAAGTAGTTGATGGAATCAAGAGTTGATGCAAGGTCTGACTCCAACTCCTATGTTCTTTATGCCATGGTGCCTTTAATCCACTCATTCAAAAGGTCAGTAAACATGGAATCCAGCACACAGCCTTGCATTTTCACTTTAAAGTGTCAAATTTAAAATCTAAAACACATATGGTATATAATTAGTTGTTTCCTTATTCTAGGAATCTTATACATTCAACTAAGCTCTCTTGGCCACTTTGTTAATGCATCCTGAGCGCCATGACCCACTCAGGACTCAGCCCTACGTGGGAGCACAGGGAACACCCACCCACTCAGGAGGGCTTCCACCTGCATGACAAGAGCAGTTACCAGGGACTTGCATGAGGAGAGTTCTGCAAAGTGAGGCAATGCTACCCAGAGCCAGTGTCATCATCAAGGACTATCTCAAAAGCCACATTGTTCAGGAAATTTTCTGTGATCAACCCCAAAGTACCCTCCCCACCTCGGACTCCCAACCCCACCTGGTCCCTCTCTGGTCCTGGCTCTGCCCCAGAATAGTAATTTGGGTTCCTGGGCCGAGCTCATCTCCAACCTGCAAATCTCGCTGTTCCGCACCGAAAGTGCAACACAACATGGCTGGTTCAATGTCATAAACTATAAAGCAGTGCCTTCTATACGAAATGTGCAATGCTAAATTCCCCAGGGGATACAGCGATGAAACAGTCATTGCCCAGCCCTGTAGAAACTCACGCTTCAGCCAGTGCTCTTCTAGCATAGACCTGGCCCAGAAGGACCCAGCAGATGCTGACTGACAAAACAAGTTTGCTACATGAGAATGTCCAAAACAATGTTTAATTGCAATGTTATGTTCACCAAATTGCTTCCTTTAAACTTATTTTAAGTGTTCATTTTTTGTTGTTATCCACTGCACTTTAAAGTATGATTTGTACTGAAGTGCCAGGTCTTCCCAAGGCAGCCTGTTTAAATTCTGTCTTTTTCCACTGGACTGTGGGGCTGTGTGGAGGCAGAGGCTGTAGGCGGACAGTGGTTATTCTTCACACCCACTCCATTCATTCCCTGCTTCTAGTGCACAGCCTTGACTTTCCCTCTGGGAACCACCTTTCCTTACTCTCAGTCTACACACTTGAAAAAGTATGACTGGAGTCACCACCCCTGCTCAGATGTGCATGTGGCTCATCAGGTTTGGCCAATCAGAGCATTGCCAGAGCGACTGGTTTAGGTTTAGGAAAATGACTAACTCCACATTCGAGTCCAGCCCAGCAATTTCAGTGGGGAAAGAGCAGTCTCTCTTTTTCACTGGAGTGAGAATCTGGAGACTATTAGCCTGAGGTTGCCAAGAGCAACCATTCTGAAAGAGTCTGCCAGAGAGTAAAGCCGACAGACAGAAGCAGCAAGATAGAGACATGCCATGTCCCAATGGCTCAACCCATGTCTCAGACCCGATATCTTCTCTGTTTTTAGTTCCGTGAGCTAATACATTCCTTTTATTAATTGCTTACGCCAATTTGAGTAGCTTTTCTGTGCTTGCAACCAAGTACATAATTAATAAAATCTGTTCATCTTGTCCATCCCTATAAACCACAGCCCTTAGCATGGTAGTAACACATAGAAGATGCTTAATATGTTTTCAAATGAGTTGAATGAAAACTTGGGGTCAAAATATTTTACGTACATATTTTTATTTTAGAAAATGGTAACAGTAAAACAATCATCACAATTCATCTTCACTAGGAAAAAATATGAAAAGCTGACTTTCCAGGCACAAATCCATTCTAGAAAAAGAAGCCTTCCATTTATAGTAGTTATTACAAGTCCATGCAACTTAAATTTCAACATGAAATTCTTGGCATTTCCTTCCAGATTAAGTCTATGATACCCATTGACTGTCGTGTGGCAACATGAACTGTTCTGTACTTCTGACCATTACAAAAGAGACACGAACTACTTCAAGAGAACATCTGGCTCTGGGTCACATCTTTGAAAATTTAATTGGCTCTTTTTTCCACATAAGAAAAATAAGATAGCTGTTCAACAACAGGGCCAAATATTACTAATAAATGTCATACCAGTTGAGAATGGATTCTCTTTTTAATAATTAAATTCTTCACTTTTCAGTCATGAAGGAAATCGCATAACAAGAGTGAAACAGTAGAGCATAAGCTAGGGGTGGGAGCTAATACTGAAGATGGGTTCAGTATGAATTCCTTACCATATTCTGAATTGTTTCTGAAGTCACAGAGATAAATCTGTGAGGACCAATTCACACATTAACTCAATCCTTTCTGCACCTAACAATGAATTTCATGATCTCTGACCACAGTTATGGAAGGGTACAATTTAGGGCAATAAGACAAAGTCAAGTTACTGGTCCAATAGTAATAAACCTGAAATAGTAAGGCCTACTTCAATGTCACTAAAGCCCTAGAACTGATTTCCCCTTCTAAAACTAAGCAGCTACAAGAAGAAACACACTACTTTACCTTTTATCTTAAGGTTCCAAAGCCAAGTTGCTGTTCCTATGGAGCTTATGCTCAAAGAGAAATGACAAAGTGTCACATGCACTCAATACCAATCAACTTATCTGACCAATACTCTTGACACTAACCGTATTCAAAAAGAAATCTTTAGAAGGAAGTGAATGTTTGATTTTTTTAAAAAAAGACTCAAAAGTGCTAAGAAGTTTGGGGATCTTACCAATTAAATATACTATATTAAAGGTAGGAAATAAAAGAAACTTGAAGAATTTTGAAACTTGGAGCTGGAAAAGTTCTTACAGACTTACAGACTGCCTCATATTTAAGACTAAGAAAACTAAAGCCAGAAAATAGCTGACCGAAGGCCACACATCTAGTGACTATTATTAGACCTGGAACAGAACCCAAGTCTCCTTCCTCCTAGTCTCATGTCCGTTACCGCAGGGGGTTTAAAGAGATGATGGTCCAGCATCAACTCACTGCCCCCTGGCTCCCATCCTCATTTTTCATTGTATATCTTTTTAAAAAGCATATGAATCACTACCATATTATTTTCAATTATTCAATTACTCAGTAACCTGCTCTCTCCCAGCTTCTGAATTAGGGTGAGCTTCCTTAACAGAAGAGAGCCTTTCACACAGATCTCTGATAGCAGAAAGGTATGTGAAGACCTATTTCTTATCCCCCACCTGTTTCACACATAGATGTAGTCACTATCCATTTCCTCAGTCCAGGTCAGGGAAAATAGACTAAGAAATTTTATATCCCATAACCTTTCTTTCAAAATAACCTAAGCCCTGTGATAAAATAGAGCTCTAAGACACTGATGAGACTCGGATTCAGTTCTGACCAAAATGCTCTGAAATCAGGAAGAAAACCACTTTAAATCAAAGAACTCATTTAACAGACAAGAATCTCAAAAAATAAAAATAAAAAAGTAGATCAGTCTTAGGGACTAACTCAAAATAGGATAAGAAATTAAAGAGTTTTTTTTTTTTTTTTTTTTAAACAAATGACTTATATACCCAATTCTATCACTAAATGAAATTCTAACTTTATCTGAATGGTAACCTCTGTTCTTCAGTATATCTACTCATAGAAAGAGTTTAGAAATAAACTACCTTGAAAGTCTAAGAAGGCTTAATTAGTATTTCTCCTGCTGTAAGAAAGCCATGAATGAAAGATTCCTCAATGAGTACAATATATGCTGATTTTCTACCAAAAACATAAGTATCCTTTAATGTCTTTTCTTGAACTAAAAGAAAATAACAGGCAAATTCCTCTATAACCTAGATGTAGGAAAAGACTTTCTAATTATGACTTAAAATCCAGCTGTAATAAGAGACTGACAGAGCGTTTCAAGATGGCGGTGGCTGCGGTGGCTGGCATGGAGTAGCTGAGGTGGAAAAGGCGGCCACTGGGCCTCAGGCAGCCGAGAAACTTGTGGACCTTCCTCTTGCCATCTCTTAAGAGAGGACCGCAGCTGCTGGCTGGTCGTGGGGGCTGACCGCCACTTTGCCCCCGGCAGGAGAGGCTGCCTCATTTACAGGCAACAGCTTTGAAGTGTGGAGCAGGAAAAGAACGGTTTCTTAGCTGCAAAAGCGAGTCTCGAAACAGGGAACATGGCGCCAGGGCCGCTGTGGATGCAGAAAGGAACCCAGAGGCCGGGGCCGCGCTGAAGGTGGCCAGCTGCTCTAATCAGGACTCGAGGTTTCAGGCCGGCATTAAAGAAGATTCCTGGGAGCGCCCAAGCCGCGCCGCGAATGAACAGCCCGAGGCGGCAGCGGCCGAGAACGGGGAAGGCGACAAACCAGAGGCAGAGAGTGAGCACCCGACATGGCACAGCCCTGTGAGTGACCCCTAGCCCAGCCCTGTTTGGGGGGCTGACGCCCACCCGACTCCCGCCTGCATCACCGGTTCACTCACCGCCCCGGGGCTGCCTCCATTTTCCCAGGTACTGGCAGCTCCTCCCGGCTCGGCCGTCACTAAGCCTTCCCACTTGCTTGGCCCAGCGCGGGGCTTTCCGGAGCCTGCAGGCCAGCCTCCCCTCCCACTCCCTCCGCAGTTCTCTGGCGGGGCTGGTGGCAGGAGGCGTCCCCGGCCAGTGTCGGGAGGGCAATGAAGTACGGGCGGGCCGACTGTCACTCCACCACACCCTGGACTCCGGCCCCCGGTAAATTTCCTGTTACTGGGAGGCAGATACCATCTCTGTGGCCACCAGTTCGGAAAAAAGCCTAACCAATTTCTGGCTGGGAATAGTGTGGTAGGAGAGTTCCCAAGTCCGCTTGAACCTGCCGGAGAGCTGGCTGCAGGTGGGCGATAGATTCGGTCTATGCCGGGGGGATACAAAGGTGAACAAGTCCTGAGAAAGATCTACACAGTGCTACAAAGGCACCCAGAGCGACCGGTCGTCTGTGCCTACCAGAAACCTGGTAGACTTCCTGGGCGAGGCGGTGCCGAGCAGGGTCTTGAAGGCCCAGCTGATAGAAGAGGGTTGCAGAAGACACGCCCCAGCCTAGCACACTGCGCACAGAGTGGGGAGACGTGCAGCCAGGGAGGCGGAGACTCGACAGAAACCACACACCCTGTGGGGTCGCCACTGCACGATCCAACAGCCTGGGCCAGAGCACACGGAACAGGGAGAGGTCCTGCACAGGAAGTGAAAGCTCAACAGAGATCACATACCCTGTGGTACGTGATCCACCAGCCCAGCAGAGTCCAAGCTGACCAGAAAGGTGGCTCCCCGGAGAAGCCCAAGACCCGAGGCAACCACACACACAAGGCACTAGAGGCCAACTGAGCAGTCACGGAGGGAGCCATACAAAATTGGCAACCACAGCAACATCCTAGTTAGTCATTAGACTCAAACTAGTGGACTGTGAAAACCCCTGCCACAATGAATAAACACCAAAAAAAAGATGCCAGAAATACAAAAAATCAAGAAAGTACACCACCAAAGGTTAATAAATCTCAAACTCTAGATCCTATAGAACAAGAAGCCCTTGAAATGACTGACAAGGAATTTCGAGTGATAATTCTAAGGAAACTGAATGAGATACAAAAAAACTCAGCTAGACTTCATGATGACACGAGGAAAAGTATACAGGATCTGAAAGAGGAAATGTACAAGGAAATCAATGTCCTGAAAAAAAATGTAGCAAAACTTGCTGAACTGAAGAAGTTATTCAGCGAAATAAAAAACACAACGGAGAGTTTAACCAGCAGGCTTGTCGAAGTTGAAGAGAGAACCTCTGAACTTGAAGATGGGCTGTTTGAAATAACACAAGCAGACAAAAAGAAAGAAAAAAGAATCAAGGACATGGAAGAAAATCTGAGAGAGATATCAGACAACCTCAAGCGTTCAAATATCTGAGTCATGGGTATTCCAGAAGGGGAGGAAAATGGAGATTCCATTGAAAACATATTCAATAAAATAGTGGCAGAAAACTTCCCAGGTATAGGAAAAATCACAGATCTTCAGATCCAGGAAGCTCAACGATCTCCAAACGTATTCAACCCAAAAAGGCCTTCTCCAAGACATGTCATAGTCAAATTGGCAAAACTCAGAGACAAAGAGAGAATCTTAAAAGCTGCAAGAGAGAAGCGTCAAATCACCTATAAGGGAGCCCCAATCAGGTTAACATCAGACTTTTCATCACAAACCCTAAAAGCTAGAAAGGAATGGGATGATATTTTCAAAATACTAAAAGAAAAAGATTGCCAGCCAAGAATACTCTACCCTGCAAGGCTATCCTTCCGAAATGAGGGGCAAATAGTATATTTCTCAGACAAACAAAAACTGCGGGAGTTCACTACCACAAGACCACCCTTACAAGAAAGCCTCAAGGGAGTACTGGGTTTGGTTCCTGAAAAATAACTACCACTGCCATAAAAACCCAAGAAAAATCTAAACCCGCTAGTATAATAAAAATGGCATTCATGAAGAGAAAACAAGCTAACAAAAACACTATCTACAACCTAAGGAACCAACAAACAAAGAAACCAAACAGTAAATCAGAAAGCAAGGAACAAAAGACACCTAAGACAACCAAACAACCAATAAAATGCTAGGAATAAATCAACACCTTTCAATAACAACTCTTAATGTAAAAGGCTTAAATTCCCCAATTAAAAGACACAGACTGGCTGACTGGATCAAAAAGCAGGACCCAACTATATGCTGCCTACAAGAGACCCACCTCACCCATAAAGATTCACACAGACTAAGAGTGAAAGGATGGAAAAAGATTTACCATGCAAACAGAAAAGAAAAACGAGCTGGAGTGGCTATTCTTATATCTGACAAAATAGACTTTAAACTAAAAACCATAAAAAGAGACAATGAGGGACACTACTTAATGATAAAAGGACTGATCCATCAAGAAGACATAACAATCATAAATATGTACACACCCAATGTTGGAGCAGCCAGATTTATGAAACAAACTCTATTAGACCTAAAAAAGGAAATAGACACTAATATCATAATAGCAGCGGACCTGAACACCCCACTGTCAATATTAGAGAGATCATCTAGGCAAAGAATCAGTAGAGAAACACAAGATCTAAACAAGACTCTAGACCAATTGGAATTGGCAGATATCAACAGAACATTCCACCCAACAACCTCAGAATATTCATTCTTCTCATCAGCACATGGATCATTCTCCAGGATAGATCACATATTAGGTCACAAATCAAGTCTCAGTAAATTCAAAAAAATTGGAATTATCCCATGTATCTTCTCAGACCACAATGGATTTAAACTAGAAATTAATAACAAACGAAACTCTGGAAACTATACAAACACATGGAAATTAAACAGCATTCTACTTAATGACATATGGGTCCAAGAAGAAATCAAGCAGGAAATCAAAAAATTTATTGAAACTAATGAAAACAATGATACATCATACCAAAACCTGTGGGATACTGCAAAAGCAGTATTGAGGGGAAAATTTATTGCATTAAACGCTCACTTCAGAAGAATAGAAAGATGGCAAGTGAACAACCTAACACTTCACCTTAAAGAACTAGAAAAACAAGAACAATCCAAACCTAAAGTTAGCAGACGGAAAGGAATCATTAAGATCAGAGCAGAACTGAATGAAATTGAAAACCAAAAAACAATTCAAAAGATCAACGAATCAAAAAGTTGGTTTTTTGAAAAGATAAATAAAATTGACAAACAATCAGCATGGCTAACAAAAAAAAGAAGAGAGAAGACTCAAATAACAAAAATTAGAAATGAAAAAGGCGATATTACAACTGATTGATCTGAAATACAAGGAATCATTCGAGACTACTATAAACAACTATATGCCAACAAATTTGAAAATCTGGAGGAAATGGATAAATTTCTGGACACACACAAGCTCCCAAAACTGAACCATGAAGACGTAGAAAATTTGAACAGACCAATAACAATAAAGGAGATTGAAGCTGTTATCAGAAGGCTCCCAACAAAGAAAAGCCCAGGACCAGATGGATTCACAGCAGAATTTTACCAAACATTCAAAGAGGAATGGACACCGATTCTTTACAAACTATTCCAAAAGATTGAAACAGACGCTAATCTCCCAAACTCATTCTATGAAGCAAACATCATCGTGATACCAAAACCAGGTAAAGATATAACCAAAAAAGAAAACTACAGGCCGATATCCTTGATGAATATAGATGCAAAAATCCTCAATAAAATACTAGCAAACAGAATACGGCAACACATACGTAAAATTATTCATCACGATCAAGTGGGATTCATCCCAGGGATGCAAGGTTGGTTCAACATACACAAATCAATAAATGTGATACACCATATTAATAAAGTCAAACACGAGGACCATATGATCATCTCTATAGATGCTGAAAAAGCATTTGATAAAGTTCAGCACTCATTCATGACAAAGACCCTCTATAAGTTAGGTATAGAGGGAAAGTATCTCAACATAATTAAAGCCATATATGAGAAACCCACTGCCAATATCATCCTGAATGGGCAAAAGCTGAAAGCTTTTCCTTTAAGAACAGGAACTAGACAAGGATGCCCACTCTCACCACTCCTATTCAACATAGTGTTGGAAGTACGAGCCAGAGCAATCAGAGAAGAGAAGGAAATAAAGGCCATCCAGATTGGAAAAGAGGAAGTCAAACTGTCCCTGTTTGCAGATGACATGATCCTATATATCGAACAGCCTAAAACCTCTACAAAAAAGCTGTTGGAATTGATAAATGACTTCAGCACAGTAGCAGGATACAAAATCAACACAGAAAAATCAGTAGCATTTCTTTTCACCTATAGTGAACATGCAGAACGAGAAATCAAGAAAGCCTGCCCATTTACAATAGCCACCAAAAAAATAAAATACTTAGGAATTGAGTTAACCAAGGAGGTGAAAAATCTCTATAATGAGAACTACAAACCACTGCTGAGAGAAATTAGAGAGGATACAAGAAGATGGAAAGATGTCCCATGCTCTTGGATTGGAAGAATCAACATAGTGAAAATGTCCATACTACCCAAAGTGATATACAAATTCAATGCAATCCCCATCAAAATTCCAAAGACATTTTTCTCAGAAATGGAAAAAACTGTCCAGACATTTATATGGAACAATAAAAGACCACGAATAGCCAAAGCAATGCTGAGCAAAAAAAATAAAGCTGGAGGCATAACACTACTTGACTTTAAGCTATACTACAAAGCTATAATAACCAAAACAGTATGGTACTGGCATAAAAACAGACACACAGACCAATGGAATAGAATAGAGAATCCAAAAATCAATCAACCCACACACTTACTGCCATCTGATCTTTGACAAAGGCACCAAGCCTATTCACTGGGGAACGGACTGCCTCTTCAGCAAATGGTGCTGGGATAACTGGATATCCATATGCAGGAGAATGAAACTAGATCCATACCTCTCACCGTATACTAAAATCAACTCAAAATGGATTAAGGATTTAAATATATACCCTGAAACAATAAAACTTCTTAAAGAAAACATAGGAGAAACACTTCAGGAAATAGGACTGGACACAGACTTCATGAATATGACCCCAAAAGCACGGGCAACCAAAGGAAAAATAAACAAATGGGATTATATCAAACTAAAAAGCTTCTGCACAGCAAAAGAAACAATTAACAGAGTTAAAAGACAACCAACAGAGTGGGAGAAAATATTTGTAAAATATACATCTGACAAAGGATTAATATCCAGAATATATAAGGAACTCAAACAACTTTACAAGAAGAAAACAAGCAACCCAATTAAAAAATGGGCAGAAGAGCTAAGTAGGCATTTCTCTAAGGAAGATATACAAATGGCCAACAGACATATGAAAAAATGCTCAACATCACTCAGCATCCGGGAAATGCAAATCAAAACCACATTGAGATACCATCTAACCCCAGTTAGGATGGCTAAAATCCAAAAGACTATGAACGATAAATGCTGGCGAGGCTGCGGAGAAAAGGGAACTCTCATACATTGTTGGTGGGACTGCAAAATGGTGCAGCCTCTATGGAAAATGGTATAGAGGTTCCTCAAACAATTGCAGATAGATCTACCATACAACCCAGCTATTCCACTGTTGGGAATATACCCAGAGGAATGGAAATCATCAAGTCGAAGGTATACCTGTTCCCCAATGTTTATCGCAGCACTCTTTACAATAGCCAAGAGTTGGAACCAGCCCAAATGTCCATCATCAGATGAGTAGATACGGAAAATGTGGTACATCTACACAATGGAATACTACTCAGCTATAAAAACGAATGAAATACTGCCATTTGCAACAACATGGATGGACCTTGAGAGAATTATATTAAGTGAAACAAGTCAGGCACAGAAAGAGAAATACCACATGTTCTCACTTATTGGTGGGAGCTAAAAATTAATATATAAATTCACACACACACACACACACACACACACACACACACACACACACACACACACACACACACAAACCGGGGGTGGGGAGGAAGAAGATATAACAACCACAATTACTTGAAGTTGATACGACAAGCAAACAGAGGGGACATTGGTGGGGGGAAGGGGGGAAGGGAGGAGGGAGGGAGGTTTTGGTGATGGGGAACAATAATCAGCCACAATGTATATCGACAAAATAAAATTTTAAAAAAAAAATTTAAAAATTAAAAGTAGTGCCTTGTAGATAAGGAACCAACACACATTAAGTACCCAGCATCCCAGAATCCTAAACTTATAGAACTAGTGGCACAAGCCCAGCTTCCCTCTCTGCCTGGGACACCTCCCACCCTGCTGCTAACCCCTCACCTGCCTCCCGACTCACATTCCATTCCCATATTTAGGAATCATGAGGCCGCTCCTCAGCAGAGAGGCCACGGCTCCACTGTTCCACCTTGGGAGGAAACACACGAGTAAAAAACCAGACAGTGGGTCTAAAAATATTTAAACAAGAACACTTAATGAGCTCTTCTCTGTTACAGGGGCTGTGACACCCAGTCTGTGGATCACGTCTTTTAGTCATCACAACCACTTCAGGAGGCAGATGTCATCATTCCCATACAGAGAATGCAAACATGTCATACTGAAGGTAAGTTAACTTGTCTCAAATCACACAGAAAGCTCTACTCAAACCCAGACAGTCTTGTTCAAGAACCCATAGAGTCACCTATTAATAAATCATGAACACAGATGATATAGTTAAGGAAATATTTATTTGCCCAGGACTTCAGTAATAATCTTGATCACTCTCATTTTGATGTGATGTGCTTGAAGATGCTGCCCTAGGAGGTTATTGCTAAAAAAAATTATTGCCTCCCCCCATACCCCTCTCTCATTCTCTGCAGCGAAAATACACCCAGAAGGCAGCATTTTCCCATGGATCTAAGTTACTTACAGACATGACCATTTATGTCTATTTGGATAAAGAAAATTTTTTTTAAAAAATTGCTAAAGGAAAAAAAAGAACAATGCCATTATTCTGACAAATTATATTTTCTTAACAAAATATAATTACATTAAATTCTGGTTTTTGTTTAGGGAAATAAATCTACATTTAATATCTTTAAGAACCTTTTAAAGAGTACCTTAACAGGGGATTTCAGCTTTAAGAAATCAACATGAAGATGATTCTGATCCTTCTCTTGCAAATCACCTCAAAACAAGGAGAAGCATGAAAACAAACACAAACGCCATCTTCAAGGGTGCCAAGGGACAGAAAATTATAACCCTGAACCACAACATCTAAACACAGAAAACAGATGGAGAAACAGAGTAAGGCCAAATGAAGTGCCTGCAGAAAGAAGTCCATGAAAAGAAACCTTGGAAGAGCTCAGAAATGAGGATCCAGGTACTGTGGGAGGTACAGATTGGGCTGGGCTGAACCCAGAGGGCCTCGGTGAAAAGCTACACACAGAACTGCTTAGCCCCTGAGTACCCACTCTTACCCACAAAGCCATTAGGCAATTCTTCTCCCCCACCAACATCGGACACTGAAGGTTTATTCTCTGGGAAAAGTAAACCACAGAAACTAGTCCTGGGGACTTTAGGCACAGCAAAGATGGTAACAAGGACTGAAAACAAAAGTGATACTCCGAGAAGTCAAACTGCATGTGGTTCAACTGTGTAGAATCTATAGGGTTCCTGGGTTCAATTTCTGCTCTGTCAAACAGCAGAGTTGCCTTGCCTTGGGAAAGCTGCTTAACATCTCTGTATCTCAGTTTCCTCCTCTATAAAATGACAGTAACAAAGGATGCAGAGTCATTGAGTAGATTTGAGGATTAAATGAGCTAAAACACTTTTAGAATGGTGTCTAGCACACTGTAAGTATTCCATCAATATTAGCTCCTCCTCCTCCCTCTGGCTCTTCCCACTTCTTTTACCTCTACTATCACTACTTCTTGCCCAACACACATGCATGTGCATGCACACATGCACACCAGCTCTCAGAATGCTGACAGCAGGAGTATATTCACAGGCATGTGATTGAAAGGGCCTTATCTAGAGAAAGTGAACCACCTCAGAGAAAGATGCTTGGATGCTGACATTTGGCGGTCCCCAACAAAATAGCTGGTTCTCCCCCAGATCACTCCACAGTAAAGCCCACCAGCTAAACCTCCCTCCCCAGCATGCACATGCAGAAGTGCTTAATGCTTTATAGTATATTACTTTTAAGTTTGAATAAATATTCAAGGATCATTAGTTATTTAAAAAGAAGGCCTCAAAAATGAAAAATGGGGAGAAAAGGAGAGATTCAAACAAAATCATGCCTTGCCAGTGCCTTGGGGCCCACCTGAGTACCCGGGGCATGGAGAAGGGGACCGGATCCCCCTTCCCACAACCAGACTCACCATGTCAGTGCCTTGGGGCTCACCCAGGGACCCAGGACATGGAGAAGGGGACTAGACTCCCCTCCCACAACCAGGCTCATGGTGCCAGTGCCTTGGGGCCTGCCCAGGGACCCGTGGTATGGAGCCGGGGACTGGACCCCCCTCCCACAACCAGGAACCCTGAGCCAGCACCTCAGGGCCCACTTGGGGACCCAGGGCATGGAGAAAGGACCGGACTCCCCTCCCATAACCAGGCTCACTGTGCCAGAGCCTCAGGACCCACTCGGGGATCTGGGGTATGGAGCTGGGGATCAGACATTTTCCACAACCAGGCACACCGCCAGCACCAAGGAGCATGCCAAAAACATCTTCTCCATGTGAGTGGCCCACCACAGCCACCACGATAACCATGGCTGCCGTGAAGGCGGCTAGATGCCATGACCACCACGCAGATGGTCCGCCAGGCAATGGACTGTCTTAACACAATTAGAGTCACCAGCAGAGATAAAGAAAGGAGGATGTCTCTCTCCACAGAGCCCATTTCAGAGTGATGGAAGAGGCATTTGCTCTATGATAGTATTGGGGCACCTGATCACACCTCTCAGCATTGGACAGATCTTTTGGGCAGCAAATGAACAGAGTAACCATTATTCTTTCAGAGTGTGAGAAGAAATCTAGGATGATTAGAGGGGGGCAGGGGGCGGGAAAGGGGGATGAGGAGGGATTGGACAAGGGGCATAAAGTGGTAAAATCTCTCAGAAAGTCAAATAAGTAAAATTTTAAAAATCAGAGAATCTAAGACATTCAACATCTGACTAAGAAGTCAGAAAAACACAGAAAATCAGAGGGTAGGGAATAATTATCAAAGAAACAAACAAACATAAAGTTCTGAAACTGAAAGACACTGCCTCCACCAAATGGGCCCACCACATTAAGTGAAAAGAAATGTTGACTAAGGCATATCATCATGAAATTTCAGAATACCTAGGAAAAAGAGCAGATGCAGAAACGTCCAGAAATTGTTTTGAAAAAGGTCACATGTAAAGAATTTAGAACAATAATAGTAGCCAATTTTATAAAGTCCTCACAATGTGTCAGGCACTGTTCTAAATGCTTTACATATGGTAACATTTAATCCTTACAACAAATCCTATATTTATAAACCCATTTCACAAATGAGAAAACTATACTACAGAGAAATTAAATAATATATTTAAAGTCATAACACTACTAAGTGATAGAGCTGGGATTTAAACTGAGTCTGGTTCCAGGGCCTGAATTAACTACTATGCTTCTCAATGACAACTCTGAAAGTTTGAAGACAATGGAAAAATACCTTCAAAATTCTGAAGGAACCTACCTAGAAATCTATACCCAGCCAAACTATCAATCAAGAATGAAGGCAGAATTGAGACATTTTTACAGATACAATGTCCTAAAATTCACAACTGATAAATTCTTTCTTAGGAAGATACTAGAGGTTATGTTCCAACAAAAAGGAGTTAAACCAAGAAAAACAAAGACTCAAGATCCAAAAGATAGGGGATCCAGCAGAAGCCAGGGGCAAAGAGAATTCCCAAGATGATGATAAAAGGAAGTTCAGGAAATCAGCTGGAGAGTAAATCCACTGAGTAACCAATCCAGAGAGCTGCAGGACAAGAGAGTCCCAGATGAAGGTCTCCAGAAAAAATAAAATAAAATAAAATAAAAAAACAGAACTGACTAACCATCTACTTTGTTTGAATGTACGTAATTATACTGAAGATGTAAGAAGATTTTACAATCGATAAAGAAACTAAAACCACTGGAAAAAATAAGAATTTTTATCAAGAGGGAAAAAAGGCTGAGTAATAAAGGAAATATAATCATAGTACCTCACTTGGCTCATTTGGGAACAATCATGACAGTTAAACAATATAAACACTGAATGTGAGCTCATCAATTACTGTGATACAACAGTACTGGGATGACTCAGTAGTGGGGCAAAGCAGGGTTGAGTGACTAAGCAAGACAGAGAAGAGAGCTAAATCTACGTCAAGCAACATGGGAATGAAGTCAACAGACAAAATACTAAAACTGACTCATCAAAAAGATAATACTAATAAGAGCCGTTAGTGAGTAGCCAGAACAGGAAGCCAATGCTGTCAACTCTGTTATCCACAATGGTGGATAAATGCACTGAACTGAATAATAATTTTTATACATTTTATTTTCTCAACATTTCTATTTGAATATGACAGCCTTCTAATGTTCTTGGAATACAACCCAATCCAAAAGAATCATCTTATTTCAATCCACAAACATTTGTTACTCTTGTTTTTTATCATGAGTATTTATGTCTGGTCCCACCTGCCCATCCAGATTTGCCTTCCATTACTCTCCAACACATCATCAAACTCTTCTGTGCCCAAAATACATGCCAGTCATTTATTACTGTTTTTACGCTCACAATGGTGCCTATGCCCTTCATCTTTTTGAAGCAGCATCTTACAAAAGGAAAAACATACAAACACAAATTCGAATCCCAGGTCTGCTATCAACAAGCTCTGCAACCTTGGACAACTTCCATAACATCTCTGAACCTCAGATTCTTCAAATGTATAACAGGGATAATATAAAGCTGTAGAGAGTTGTTATGAGGACTAAACAAAATAATGGAGATATAGCATATAAAAATTATGGGCCTATAATATATGGCAATTGTCAACATTATTTCCATGCAAATGATATCCATCCTCCAATGCCCAGGTCATCTGGGCAGGAACAGTACCTTTTCCATCATTGTACAGTCAAAGCCCAGCAGTATCTAGCCTCGTATGTGTTCTCAAGTGTTTATAAAACCAAAATGAGCTTCAAGGTCCAGCTCATTCCCCGACTCCCCCAAGAAGCTCCAACCACCCTTGCCCACAGGCCTCATCCTCTGGCCTACTACAGTGCTCTGTAGTATATCAGCCCAGCCCAATATCCACCACCCATTCCTTCAGGCCTGGTCTAAAAAGAGAAGATAGACTCACCAGGAAAATGAAGTTAAGTATGTCTCTATCCAGAGAATTTAAAAATATATTTTTAAAATATCAAGTTGAGTTCATGCATATACTGCTCCATTCTCCCAGTCTCACTAAGGAGATCCTTTTATTCAGTTTTTCTCACTCAGGAAATCTTTAATAAGAAAGCTGGCAGAAAAAATGGAACACCTACCAAACTCTGGTAGGTACATTTTATTGGTTTAAATTATTTTCCAAGATACAAAATCAGTTAAGTTTCCAATATTTGTTTCATTCAATACAGTAAGTTTATCTGCAAAAATGTATAGGAAAGTCTGAGGGGTTGTGGTTTCGCAATTCATATCTTCAAACATCATATAGTTTTGAAATCTGCTGTGCATAT
Organism: Cynocephalus volans; assembly: GCF_027409185.1. Classification (NCBI taxonomy): domain Eukaryota; kingdom Metazoa; phylum Chordata; class Mammalia; order Dermoptera; family Cynocephalidae; genus Cynocephalus; species Cynocephalus volans. The sequence continues at coordinate 156,423,214 of NC_084464.1, read as the reverse complement.
CACCAAGGCCACAAACGTTCAACAACATAGCCCCTGTTAACCCCTGCAGGTGATACAAAGAGGGCTTCTCTCCACCCCCTGCGCCCTCTAGACTGGGGATGTACCTATCGAGTAGGGCAGGCCTCCTATAATGGAACACCTTAAGGCACTACCTGGAAAGGAACCAATATAGATATGGTCACCCAGCATGCTAAAATACGTTCACATAAATAAAGAGAGGCGGTTGCTTTACCAGAAGAGTCACATAAAACGAGTCATTATGCCAAGTCACTGATTATCTTTAACTTGGCTCATGAACGCATGATTATGTAACTTTTCAGACTTAACTACAACTGAACGCTGAATACATTAAGCATAGAATAGTCATATCCGAATGTTCACATAAGTCATATTACTAAGGCAGCACCCTGATTAAACCATTCAAATTAATCAAAATACAGAATGCCTGAATGGATAAAATCCTCTTTACAAACCACAAACATCTCACAGCATAGTTGAAAGGTGCAAAGAACATTACTGCCTATCCAACCAAAGCAATTTTGTTCCAGGGCAGACAAAATGTACAGGTCGTTACCTTTGTCAACCAGGTTCCAAGAGCACCTTCCTGCAGACACTGGAACCCCGTCTGACTAGGTGAGTACAGTCACTTGCTTAGGTTAGGGCCGGGGAACGGGGTGCCTATCATACCTCACAGAAGAGAGAAAATGCTTCCCTGATGCCAGAACGTGGCTTAATCTTCTTGCATCACTGGAAAATTACTATCTAAATTCTAACTATTTCTCAACACCCCCCCCCCCAAAGGTCATCCTCACTACAAAATCTCTGGTAAACCTCATCCTTAATTCCTTGAACAACCCAAAGCTTTATTTCTATACTTACTGAAATGCAAATGGAAGAAGAGAGATCCAGGTACACACATCACCTTCGTTGCTATACTGCAGATTCCGTGAGGCGTAATCTGGAATTTATCTTGCCCCACAGTGGCAAGAACATTCAACACCCGGCACACAACAGAGATTCAATAAATACCTGCCAAACGCACATGTATTTTCAAATCTAAACTGTGAATCAAAAGTCACAAAACACCGTCTCTGGCCTCATAAGTCAGAACAGTAACTGAATTTCCATGTACTGAGTGATACCATAAGAACCGGAAAGTAAAAATATAGTTAAGAAAATAGGGTGTAAGGTACTTTAACATTATCATTAGATACATGGCACCATGGCACTTTCACTATTTTCAAAGCCCTTTTTCAAAAACATTATCTCATAGATTATCACAACTCTGACAGAAAGGAATTATTACTTCAATTTAACTGTGAGTAAACTAATGACTTGAATGACTTAGAACCACACCGGCTAGTTAAGTGATAGAGCTAGAACTACTTGGAATCACGATATGGAAAAACAGGGACAAAAAGGGAAAAAGAACAGGCTGTCACTAAAGGAAATAAAACAGTCCCCCACTGAATCCATCATTATCTTATCATAGTTGCTCATCACAAATCTATTGAAAGTCACTTTCTATGAAGAATTTATAAGGAAGATAAAAGATGTGCAGTGCGTTTTTGCTGGCCTTAATCCAAAATGAGCCAGGTTTTCTCACTAAAATTAGTGTATAGATTGTTAAATACATTAAATCCTGTCTAAATGTCTTTAAACCAGAGCAGTTTTCAAACCTCTCCAAAGTTGAAAGTTGGCCATCATCGCACACACTGATTCACGCAGAGCCTGGCTCAGTAGTCCACAGCGGCTCTGGTCCTTCTCGAAAGGAGGGCGAACTAGAGAAAGGCAACAGGGGGCTTTAAGCCTCACCACAGAGCATAAAATAAAACTAAGATTCAATGGCAAGGGAGCTCATTCTTATATCTAGATATTCCGATTCCTTCTGGAATTGTGACACATGTCATTAAGTGTTTTTAAGAAAGAGAAAAGTTAACTAAAGCATCTCAGAAGAAAGTTATTTAGAATATTTTAACAACACTTAAACTAAATATCCATTGTTAAGCAGAGTTGTCCACTATGGTTTAGCAATGTGAAGTCACTGTGAAGGCTACCATTTCAGCACAAGGGTGAGGAAAGAAGCCATACTGAAATGGCTAAAGAGTTAAAGGAAAATTTTTTAAAATAAGTGACATTCTGAACAATGGGAAGTGAGAAAGTTCAGACAAAAAGGATAGATAAATCTTCCAATAAGTTTTACCAAACCATGCAAGCAGATAACTGCAGTGAAGCATTATCAGTGCAACCACAAAAGTCTGTTTGGTGTACAGAAGGAGCAAAGGAGGTAGGGGTCAGAAAAAGCATCTCAGAGAAGGTATAACTAAACCCAAGAATCCAGATGAGACGATTGCTATAGTGGATGTATCCCTACAATGAAACTAATTCCACCAAACATGCATTACCACCTGTCTACTCTTAAGTCAAGAAAATCCCATTAGACAATGCAGTGGATTGAATTGTGTCCCAATATCATTCCCCCATAACTGCTGAGTGTGGGAAGTCCTATTACAGTATTTGAAAGGTGTAGCTTTGAAAAGGTGATTAGACTGTAGGACATGCTGCAATGAGTGGAGTAATAATGGTGGTCAGGGGTGTGGTTCTGAGGGCTGTAGAAGTAGAGCATGTGAGAAGAGCCTCACTCTTTCTGCTCTGCCATTTTCTGCCATGTGAGACCTCTGCATTGCTGTAAAGCCATCACCAAAGAAGATCTTCACCAGATGTGTTTCCTTGACTTTGGACTTCTCAGACTCTGAAACCATATTCAATAAATTTTGTTTTCTTTATAAATCACCCAGTTTCAGGTATTTGTTATAAGCAACAGGAACAGACAAATACAGACACAATCAGTACTAACCTAGACTAATCCATATGACATCAATAAGGAAATTGTTTTCTGGGCATAATGAAAAGTTGGTTCACAAATACAAAATTACAATGGTACTCCAAGTTCATGGAAAGATTTGTATTATCTTTAAATTCTTTTATATGTAATTTTATTAATATGATTTTTTACATTTTAGGATGTTCTTGCAGAGCAGTTGGGAGGGAGCGGGAGAGGGGAAAGGGAAAGGAAATGGGATGGAAGAAGGAGTAAGGAGGAGGGGCAGGATTGAGGCCTGTAGGTGTCGGGGACATGGCCAAGGCCCCCCACCACCCTGGCTCAGGAGGCCTTGGGCACTTCCTGCAGCAGCTTGGTGAATGCCACTGGGCTGGCTGCGGGTGTTGGGGGGCATGGCCAAGGTCGGAGGCCCCCACCCTCAGAATTGGCTGCAGGTGTCAGGGGGCATTGCTGAGGCCCCTGGCCCTCCACACTTTCTGGCTTGGTAGCCCAGGGTACTTCCAGTCCTTCTTGGTGTTATAGGTATACTTTGGTGAAATGAGACCTTTACTAGTTAATATCAAACTTTGTCTCTGGTTGCAGGTACTTTGCTTTTTCTTTCATTTCTGTGTTGGATTATTTTCTGTTCCCACCATTTAAACTCTGTGCTGGAACTAATTTGTTGTCCTTTGTTTACTTCTAAACTGGGGGGATTTCCTATGGGGACCAGTACTTGAGCTCTGTGGTTGAGCTAAATTGCTGCTTTGCTGCTGCTTCCTTAGGAAAATCTTTTTGTGCAGCTCATGTTATAACGGTTGACTTTATAGGTACTTCTGGCTCTCCAGAGACCTGGTGCACCTGGGTTGTGCAGAAACTCTGATCTGGGCCTGAGTCTTTTCATCAAACCGCACCCCATGCAATTCTATATTCCTGACCAGTCTCCTCTGAGTGGTCCTTCTCTGATTGGGGGGCAGATCAGCTGTCCTTGCTGTGCCCCAGTGTTCCCCCAGTGGGCCTGTCTCCCCAACCACCCATGCTGCAAACACTTCCCATGGGATGGGCCGTGCACCGTTCCCTTGCAATGACTCACTGGCCTCTGAGTGGCTCCTTTTTTCACTTGTCTGTGGCTTCTCACTTGTATACGGGTCCACAGGAACCCTACTAGTGGTCTTGCTGGCCTTCTCCCCTGCCGCCTCCAAACAACTTCATCCAAAGGGCACAGCTGCAGCTTTTGTCAGCTCCTGCTCTGTGCGCTCAGCAGCTCCAGCCTGGACATGGCCAGGGCTCAAGGGCTCAAATGGTCAGAGAGGTTTTCTCTTTCTCTCATCATGCATCCTCCCACCTTCATGCACTCTGTAGGTCTCTTCTCCTCTTCCCCTGAGCTCTAGCGGCCCCAGCTTGGCTGTTGTTGCTTTATTACAGTTGTAAATTGGTTGATTTCAGGGAGAGAATGACACTGGGGACTGTCTATTCCACCCTCTTGACTGGAAGCCTCTAGTTCTATTTTTTCACAAACTATTTGAAGTACCTTCATACAGCTAGATAGGAGGAATAAGTTCTAGTATTCTATAGTACTATAGGGTGACTATAATTAACAATTTATTATATATTTTTTAATAGCAAGAAGAAAGGATTCTGATGTTCCCAGCACACACAAAAAAGATAAATGTTTGAGGTGATGGATATGCTAATTACACTGATTTGATCATTAAGTATTGCATAAACATATTGAAATATCATACAGTGCCCCATAAATATGTACAATTATGTGCCAATTAAAAATAATAAAAGCAAAAATGATTGTTTTCTAGAAGAAAAACATTCCCAACTATTTTCTGAAATATTCTTCATTCTGGAACATAATAATTTTGCATGACATACATGCCCATACTGGAGACTCTTTTAAAAGAAAAACTCCTCTTTACTGAAGGAGTGAATCTTTGCACTGCTTCACAGTAACAGGACAAATAATTCTAAGAAAGCATCACTTCTCAACCAGTCATGAACATCTCCCCTTGGCTTCAGCAGGTAAATACACATCTATTCCTCTTCTGTACACACTGCTACCAAAGGCTTCAGGAGAGATATCAGCAAAAGAATATTTTTTTTCTGGTCATGAATGCCAAGTAAAGTTGATTTGGGAAAAGCTGGTGTGGTCAATCACCTGTTTTTTTGTGCTAGTGGTTCTTTTTTGCTTTGTTTTATGGTAGGTGCTTTTATGGGGGCATATTTTGACAATCTGACTAGAACCATCAGCATATTTACCAAATTTTAAGCTATTTACTAAAGGTTAAGAAATTCTCTTCCTGTATGTTTTCACTCCAGAGAATATAGCTGATGTTTATTTTATTGCAAATTTCTAACAAAATACACAATGTAAGAATGACAAACTAGTCTAGAAGGCCAGATACAAATATTTATAAAAGGACTTAATTTCAGATTTGATTTATCTGAGTATATCTATAAATTAAAAAATGTTAGTAACATTTATTAAATACTACATACTACAAAATGGATTTTACGTACTAACTGTGGGTGAAACAATCTTCCATTCAGCTTTCTTTCCTTTTTAATTCAGTTGTTAAATCAGTAGATTACTGGATTTGGCATCTGCAATTTGGTTATATTCTATGGCCAGAAATATGTAATCAAAATTTGACAGTTCCTTCACTAGAGTTCTTGCAAGACATGTCAGGTGGGGACAAGGGCTTTTTTTTGCTCATTGTGGTAGCAGGGGAGTGAGGATAAGGTAACTAAACAATGGATGGAGGTGAATTAAATGTCATTTTTCTGGGAAGTGAAAAAAAGATAAAACCCAAAGTTTCTTTTCATGATTCCCTTAAATGAAGGTTCACAATCCATGATCCCAAATCTTTGCAAATAGATAAGTTTTGGAACCTCAGAACTTCTTAAATTTTAGAAAAGTAATAAAAGGCAGATACCATCAGTTATCTAACAACCCCAGCTGGTCTGGTCAGCTCCGATGATAAAATGTAAATACTTCTGCAGCTGAAGTGATGAGATGATAATAAACAGCTTCACACATCAGTTCAGGTCTTGCCATTACATTAGTTATACAAAGACTTTCCATTTTCAGAGCACTTAGATTTTATAATTGAGGATAAGGGATTGTGGACATGCATTTAACCCAAGTTTTAAGAAAATAAAGATAAGCTGAAGGAGAATGATAGAACCCTATATTCAAGTCCCAGCTCTCTTCCATACGAACTGCATGAATTTAGGCAAGTTGTTTAACATCTACAAGCCTGAGTTTTCTTACCTGTAAAACGGAAATAATGACATCTACTCACAAGTCCACTGTGAACCACATGAGGTAATTAGATTGGAAGGGGCCTGGTACCAAGTTGGACACTGCACAGTAGGATGACCAACCAGTTTTCCTGGGACTTTCCTGGTGTTAGCAATGACAGTCCCACGTCCTGGGAAACCAGGACAGTTGGTCCCTCTAGCTGGAAGGTACTCAATAAATGGGACATATCCTAATATGAAGAACAGAAATTAACTAAAAGTAAAAATGCAAAGTGGAAAAATCACAGTGATATGGGTTGAATTGTGTCCTCCAGGTCTTAAGTCACTGAAGCTTAATCCCCATTGTAACTGTTGAGGGTGGGAAATCCTATTATGGTAATTGAAAGGTGGGGCCTTGAAGAGGTGATTAGATTGTTGGACCACACCATAATGAATGGATTAATAATGGTAGTCATATATGTGGTTCTGAGGGCTTTAAAAGGAGAGCACGTGAAAGTCTTTTTCTCTCTGCTCCACCGTTCTGCCATGTGAGACCCCTGCATTACTTCCAAGGAAGACTCTTACCAGATGTGTTCCCTGGACTTTGGACTTCCCAACCTCCAAAACTGTAAGCAATAAATTTTGTTTTCTTATAAACTGCCAAGTTCCAGGTATTTTGTTACAAGCAACAGAAACAGACTAATATACATACAAAATAGTTTCAATAGTGAAATAGACTGCTGTCTGTGAATTATAATCCCCTCTTTTGTGGTAGGTGGAATTCTAAAATCACACTCCCTGGTGTGCACACCCTGTATGTGCACACACCCCTGGTGTGCACACTCCCCTGGAGTGGTGGTGGTCATGGCCTACTCAGGGGAGCCCTTTTTAGAGATGAAAAGTCAGAAGCTATAGCAGATGCTCTCCTGCTGGCCTGGAAGAAGCCAACTGCACATTGCTGAGAGGGCCACACATCAGGGACTATGAGTGGCCTCTAGGGCCCAAGGGCCTCAGTCCTACAACTACAAGGAACTGATTTCTGCCACAACCTGAATGAGCTTCGAAGAGGGCCTTGGGCCTCAGAAGAACTCACAGTACCAGCTGGCCCCATGTTTCCCAGCCCATAAGACCGTGGATCAGAGGTCCAGCTACACCATGCCAGGACCAGATCTACAGGACTGTGAGACCAGAAATGGTGTTATTTTAAACCATCAATTTTGTGGTAATTTGTTACACACCAATAGAAAAATACACCTTCTAAGAGAGTATCCACTTCAAAATTGTGTGTGTGTGTGTGTGTGTGTGTGTGTGTGTGTGTGTGTGTGTGTATGAACACATGTGTGTCTATGTGGATATATACACAATAGTCATGGATTCTTCACAAGAAAACGCCCAAATAAGCTAAAGAACAATGAAACATGAATACTGTCAAGGTGCTAATGAGTACATCTTTTCAAGAAATTATCAACTGCTCTTCTTTTAAACACAGTGCCTAACACTTAAGCATTGCTCAATAAATGTTGGTTGAATGAATTTCATAGACAATACCACTGTTTACATTTTAGAAGCCCAGAGAAATTTATATGTACAAATACACACCATAATAACCTCAATATAATACACCCTACAAATGTGAAAAACTATGGCTCTTGTCCAATTAATGGCTTCTTTCACCTCCAAGTACAAGACATACAAGCCAGGTGTTAGACCATCACCAGAGAAATGCAAATATTAACTGTGCAAAATAAAGGTGGCACCATTTTCATTTTCACAGTGTTGGTCTTACATTGGGGGTAACTCTTTGCCATGGAGACTTGGAGCATGAGAGACTGGTTAGGAGCATCTAATCCAATCCCCCAGCCTGGTCAGATAGCACCCTGACCTCCCTGCCACTGGGCATCCTTCCACTGCCTGGGTCCCTTCAGAGGCAGCAGAGAATCTCATGTAAAGAGAGGAGAGTGGGGGCACTGAGAACAACTGATCCACTCGGGGAGGGATAGACCACTGTAAACCATGGTCCCCTTAGCCACTGGAGTACAGAAGACAGAACTCACTGCATGCAAAGTCTCATTTAGCTGCGGGTCTAAGATATGGAAGCAAAAAAAGATTCAAGTCCATGGGAAGGCTCAGAAAGATCACTGGAAGTGACCAGAACAAAAACCGAAACAAAGCCACAGCTCACCTCACTATTGTGGCCCCGCAGGTTGAAGTTTATCCTCTGAGGAGTACTCCTGTCCCTGCGGCAGTGGCTGGAGGTGAAGGTTACCCCAACCACACCGCGGCCATTGCCCGTGGCCAGCCAGCCTTCCTCGTAGTAGCGCCTCCTACACACAGGCTTCTCCTTCTCACTCTTGGGGACACGCCCCTTCCAGGACAGGCAGAGGATGTTGGAGTCACTGCAAAGCACAGGCCCATGTTCTACCGCTGCATACATACTTTTTTTCAGTAAACTGTTTTGCTTAAAAAGTAATACTTAATGTTGAAAATTTTAAACCAATTTCATTCATTGGTTTATTTATTTTTGTGGTTGTCTTGGATTACTTTTATCCCCCTTTAATTAAGACTGACCTGGATCTAATTAGGTCAGTATTTTATAAAGATCCACCAAATGCATAGTGAAAAAAATTTCTCTATAAAAGATGATGGCAATCTGCTAAGAAAAGGTAATGCTTAAAAAAACATGGGGTCCATTTTTATTTTCAAGTCCTTAGAGGAAGAACGTGCTGATCCTTTGGAGAAAGAGCATCGTTAACAAGTGGTGATCAAGAAACAAGAGTTTTCTTCTTTTTACTCGTTTATTCTCTTTCAGCCTGAGATTCCAGTTTTGTGTAATATGATTTCCAGAGACAAAGGGTTGCAAATACATAGATTTCAAGTAACTTAAGGCTTTAAGATCCCTCTAGCTGGAATTTTCTCTTCAAAAGTTTGGATGCAGAGACAGAACACACAGGATCATCTTCCTTCTGAAGCCACCCTCTGGCACGTTTTCTGAAATAGACAAATTTCTGCTGCTAAAGCTGAAAAAGATTGCATAAAGGGAAAAAAAGGCACACAAACTGTGCAAAACAGATCAGAGTTTGTGCAGAAAGCAGTCCAAATTTTAGGAAGAAAAAAGGACTCTTCCCGTTGTTCAGAACCAGAAATTTCCCACCTCAAAGCTTGGCCCTGTGTCCCCAGGGAGCATGAGGCTCCACTGGACTACTCCTCCACTGGCCAGGTTACCCCTCAGTGCCATAGAGGCTGGAAAGAAAGCCCTTTCACTGGGTAGAGGCAGAATGTTCTACAGTTCTTAACATGGTTCAAGTGTTTGCCTTGGGTGAGTTCTAAATCCTCTTGTTGACAAAAACGAGCCACACTGAAGGATTCTGTCTCTTCTGCCCGACTTTTCTCACTCCCCTAGTTACTTCTCCCCTTTTCTGTTCCTAAAGATCACATACTTTTCCATCGTGATGAAAAAAATTAATCTCAGAATTAAGTCCATCAAGTAATCTTCCTCTCATATGCAAGTCTTCTAGGACTCAACAGGGAACACAAAAACTCAGGCCAGAGTCAGATTCTTCCCAAACTGTTTCCCTGGACAGTTATAATGTTTTGCTGATGGGTGCTTTCCTGTTCACATCCAAAGACCATTTCCAAATGTCACACTTTTAGTCCAAGGAAAAGGAAGCTTTGATTGGATTTTCCTTGATATTTTCTAATTATCGATTTTAATTGCTATTTAAGATATTATCCTATAGATGCAGGAAAGGAAAAGGGAAATAATAAATTAAAATTTCTCAAATATAGTTAACTAAAAAAGGCAAACTAATCAGTTCAGTTTTTAAACATGTCTCATCATACCTGAACTTGCTTTCCTCCAGCCATAACCACAATAAGTTACTTCTCAGTCGCAAACTTCAAAGTCTGTTCAAATCACCAAACCCCTTGAAAAATAAAGTGCAAAATGCACTGGGTGATCCCACCTGCAGTGTTTGAAATCACACTTTTCCTTCAGTCACCTTCTCACTTAGCTCCTTCTTTCAACTGCAGAGGTATTTTTGAGGCTTAACCTGTGCAAATTTTTTTTCTTCTTTTTGCAAACTTTCTTTACCCGTGAAGACCGTATGGAAAACTGGCCATTAGTGATGGATTTTTCTCCCCAGGCTTCTGAACCCCGTGGTGTCAAGTTGCTCCATATGATGCTGAAATTAATTTTCATCAGTTGTAAAACTCTCAAGTATGCACAAGAATGAGCCTGTCTTCTCATGTAAGTGTGTATGTATAGAAAGAATGTTTTAAATATACATGGACACACACTCTTCAACTGGCATGCGAAGTATCTGTTTCCCAGTCATTTCAGGAACCATCAGATTAATCATGGCTTGAAGGCCCTGGAGTCTTACAAATCTGTAAAAGAAAAAGGATATAAATAAAAGAACTTTAAAATACTGAAGAATAAAGGTTCTAATAAAGTAATTGCTGGAATTGAAAGTGGAGACCCATCTTTACACTCACATCTATCAAATGGAGCTACTGACTATATCAATTGGTAGAATTCAAGGAGTAAAAGGATACACCTCACCAACTCTGAGACAACATACAACACAAGGGACTTGACTGCTGGGTTCCACTGTACTAAATTTGTTAGTGGCTGGGTATATCTGAATGAAATCATTACCTCCACTCTTCTGCACCTTGCTATCTTTTCTAAAACTCCGGGCCCCGAATGTGTGACTTTACCCTTCCAGAGGCCAAGATCATTGTTTAAGCAGGTGTCCTCTAAAAGGACACTGAAGAGGCTCTAGTAAGTTATTGGAATTGATTTTTTTCACTATCAGTAAAAGATATTCTCTGAAGACATAAAGCAGCAAGGGCCTTTAAAACCCCTCTTTCTGACAGCTGGCAGGTCACACAGCTGTTTTCTCAGCTTTTAAGTTGTCTACTGGCAATCAAGTCTGAGAGAAATCTATTGCTAGTAAATCCATCCTATCTTCCTTCCTGCTGCCTAAAGTCCAAACCCCATCACATCCTCTACAAATGCAGGAAGACTCTGTCCCTAACTTCCCCATCCCACCCCACCTTCAGAGGGCACTCAAGAGTAGCCTTTCTGAAAAGGCCACTGAAATTCAGCAGTGATTCTCTCAGTCCCTCGGAGGGCTAGATGAAACAGAGAGGCCAGACCCAACCCAGAGTACCTGGACACTGAAGGGGAGGCAGTTCTAAGTAGTTCCCAAGAGATGCTAGTGCTGGTGGTCTGGGGATCACACTTTGAAAACCACTGGCCTATGGGATCAAGTCCCAGCAAGACTCTATTATGAAAATGACTTTCATAATAATACTAAGACATTATTTGCCTTCTTCCCTGTGTTGACATTTATACCAATGTTGCAAAACCAACAGTGGGTCAGACTGCCAGCTCTTTAACACAAATCAAGGTAGTTACCAACTGTATCAGTAGTCATGAATTAAAAAAAAAAAAGCCAACTTCACTTAAGAATGTTCTTGATGCAGCAGGAAAAATCAATAATTTTATTAAATGTTGACTCTTGCATACATGGCTTTTTAATATTCTGTGTTCCAAAATAGTAAGTACACATAAAGCACTCCTGCTGACTACTGAAGTACCATGGTAATCCCAAGAAAAAGCACTTGTACTATGGTTTAAGTTGCAAACTGAACTACTTGCTTTTTTCATGGAATACCATGTTTATTGCAAAGAGTGAATGACAAATTATAGTTATTCTGGTTTGGTATTTGGCAGACATTTTCTTGAACATGAACAAAGTGAGCCTGTATTTTAAGGAAAACAACTTACACTATTTGTTGCCAATGATAAAAGCTGAGCTATCAAGCTAAAATTAGAATTTTGGGAAAACTACCATCTGTCACTACGAGCTTGATAGCTCCCCAAAACTTAAAAGACACTCTTCGTGCAATTAGGGATGATATTAATAAATGTGAATTTTTAAATTTTGTGTTTCATATTTCAATGTGTGTCAGTATTTGGAAGATTGGCATACTTGGTGAGCCAATATTTTCCAAATAACCAGTGATGATGATACAAATTGTACTTGAGTAAAAAAATCCATCTGAGGTACAAGAAAGACAAATAGATTAACCAAGTATAAAAAATTCACAGACATATTTCAAATTCTATACTGCAACTAACCTTAAAGGAACTACCTCTTGTTGAGTTTTGGTGTAGTATCAAAGAAAAATATCCATGATATTTTTCCTTTTTTTTCCTTTTCCAATTATATACATGTGTGAGGTTGGATTTTCTTCATATACATCAACAAAAACAACATATTGACAGAGATTATATGAAGAAGCAAATATGAGAATTTAGCCATCTTCTGGTAAGCCAGACATTAGAAATAATTACCAAAAAGTTAAATATACTCTTCTTAGCAAATTTTTAGTTTAAAAAAAAATGACACTATTTTATTATGACTCAAATGGATAATGAACACAAAAATCTAACAATGAAAAAGCACAGTGATTAGCATCCTAATTACTAAAAGACTGGTGCAATTTTAGTGCTACCATTAATAGAAATGATTGATGTTGGACACTTCCCTCCCCTTCTTTCTGCCTTATTTTCTCATGAAGATAAAAAAAAATGTGGAGGATAACTGATTAAGTAGTTTCTGAGGTATGGTAAGAATATTGTCAAATCAACACTAGTAAGGGGCTTTGGTATAAAAAGATAAGCAACTATCCAATTGAAAGCAGAAACTTGAAGAGATATTTGTACACCAACATTCATTGCAGCATGATTCACAATAGCCAAAAGGTGGAAACAACCCAAATGTCCACTAATGAATGAATGGATAAAGAAAATGTGGTATACATATACAATGGAATATTTTTCAGCCTTAAAAAGTAATGAAATTCTGTTACATGCTACAATATGGATGAACCATGAAGACATTATACTAAGTGAAATAAGCCAGGCACAAAACAACAAAAACTGTATGATTTCACTTATATGAGATAGACACCTCAAGTAGCCAAATTCAGAGACAGTAAATAGAAGAGTAGGTGCCAGGAGGGGAGGATGGAGAGTTAGTGTTTAATAGGTTTCAGATGTGCAAGATGAAAAGCATTCTGGAGGCAGATGGCTGCAAAACAATATGAATGTACTTTAATGCCACTAAACTGTACACTTAAAAAGGGTAAAGTTAATGTATATTTCACCTCAATTTTTAAAAACCAGATACATTTTTTAAAAAGCAACTATTCACATAAAATCTTTCGATAAGAAATTGAAAGTAAATACTCTTCAACACAGGCCCATGAGTGATACTGGAGCATTTCATTGGGCATAAGCAATGCTGACCGCTGTATTCTGGCCCAAACCTGCTTCTGGTAATTATGGCTTATTTTCAGAACATTCCTATGTCACTGAAAAATTCATTCCTGCTTTTAGGAGATTACAATCTTAAACCAAACAATATATGTGACTGATTTAATTAATAACCTGATAGGGACCTAGAAGCCAGTAATTAAACTTATAAGAGGCTCCCCCAGTCTAATTTCCATACTATAAAATTCTAATGGCAAATCAGGAGTCCTAGAATTTGGGAAAGTACAACTTAGGGACAGAATGGTACACTGATGAAAAAAGAAAGTCCTACAGGTATTACAGACACTCCTGGATTTATTAACCAACAAATCTTTTTTTTTTTTTTTTTTTTTTTGTGACTGGCTGCACCGCGCTCAGCCAGTGAGCACCGGCCATCCCTATATAGGATCTGAACCCGCAGCGGGAGCGCTTCTGCGCTCCCGAGTGCGCCACGGGGTCAGCCCAATCAACCAACAAATCTTAATTGAACATCTTTTATACAAAAGGCCCCTGGTGCTGTGTCCTCTGCCTCTCTTGTCCCCAATTAGATATTCTATTTTCTAACTTGACTTATTTTTACTACAGTTTGAGTTATCTAATTCCCACTTTGCACCAATATGGATAAAATTTACTATGGGGTTGGGGGGATAAAAAAATGCATTTTGTTTTTTTTTCTTAAATTGTTTGAATTAATGTTAGAGATCAGAGATAAAATAAATTAGGGAAGATATATTCATTAAAAGTTGTAAGAATGCAACCCCTCTGGAAAAGTTTGGTAATACTAAAGCTATTAGAGATGTGAATACTCAGCAAATAGCAACTCCAGTCCATGTGTCTTGCTGGTATGTTAGCCATACTCCATTTTTTGATCTGGGTGGTAATTATGGGGTATTCACTTTATAATCATTCTTACAATACACATACATCTAACATATTCTTCCACGTGTTTTTTCATAACAAAATCTTTTTAAAATTTAAGAATGCTTTCATAAACAGGTTTAACAAATTGTGAACTGCACTAAGCATCAGTCCTCTGGGATTTTTAGAAAACTTATAATCAATTATTAAGAACTTTTAAAAAAATTATTGTATCCAATCTTAATGAAAATCTAGAAAATTCCAATAAAGAATCAAAGATGCTATTTTAGTTCTCAAGCTAAGGTATCTACAAAGAAAACGCATATTAACAGTAGTATATGGAGATAAAACTTTAGAATAAAGTCCTATTTCTAAGGAATAAAAATTTAAGGCAGTGATTAATTACACAGAAAACTGAGATGAGAAGCAAAAGTGGTAAAGTAGATCTGGGAAAAATATGTAGATGTTATCAGATGAATGCAAAGCAGGAAAAAAAAAAGTAGAAATTTTCAAAAATATCCAAACACCCTAAAGTTTAAGCTTTTGACTACAGACTTGCTTGGGGGTTGGGAAAAAGAAAGGGAAGGAAAACGAGTTTTCCTGTTTGATGATTTGAATTAAACACATTCCAGTCTCTCTAGGGACAGCGACTCTGCTGTCTTAGCTGCCTAATGTGGGTATGGACAACTAAGACAGTCTTCACACAGCTCTACTACTGGAAAAAAAGGGAAGGTGGCTCCTCTCCATAGCCAGGCCTCCCTTTGCTGCCCTCTTTCCAGAGATGGCAATGAGTCCTCCACTGCATTTCTTTTTATGTAACTATGATGACCTGCCTCTAATAACAGTTGCTTATATTCAAGAATTTTCCAGAACCCACAATTACCCACTGAGCCCAAGGCAGTTCAAACTGGTGCCTAATTAGTTTCAATAGTTGCCCAGAAGCTATTTCAAATTTACCTTCAAAGATTGCCTTTTAAGGCAGGGATACTCTCAGCCGTCACCTGTTACTTGTTAAGTAACTTGTTATATGCACCTACAATCATAGGGAAACACCTTCATACATAAAAAATAACACCACTGCAAAAACAATGGAGTTTAACAATCGTTTTATATATCTATTATGCTATCATTTTCTACTTCCTAATTCTCAAAATATGCTAGTGAGATATTACTAAATACATGTATGAATGCTTATGCCCAGGCTTATTCAAAAGATGCATTCTTATTATAGTTGTGGCAGTATCAAATCATTTTCCCCACTGACTTGCACTGTAACTTTTAGAGATGCAGGCCACAGAAAGTTCTGTCTTATTCAGAACACCACCAGCTCCTTTAAGTATAGCACACGGAAGTGCTGAACATGTGAACAGATTCACATGACAAGAGTGTTTTCTCCTCTTGGTACGGCTATTTTTCTATTTAATTATCCCTATGAAACCAGAAACTCCTAAACAGACTATGTTTCATCCAATTTTTATATTGCCGGCAATTCCCACCAATACCCCCGCATTTAATTAAGTATTCAATACAGTACTGAGTACGGTACAGTGTCTCAGTTTTTTCAGGAAGTAGGAAACAATAAATATGAACTGAATGAGAATATCTCTACATGAACCCCAGGTCAACACCAAGCACTCAGAGCCTGGGTCTTCTGGAAGCCTAAAGCTGATGGGCATTACAGCCCACGTGAGTGAAAGAATACAAGGATGAGCATCGTGGGGTCCACTGCCATCCTCAGGGAACTGCAGAGAGATGCATTTTCAGTGAAAGTTACTTCCTATTTACTTTCTGTGCCTAATTTCAACAGCCAGTTCTAAAAACTTGCACATCTAATTATCTTTACAGAGAGAGAAGGGAACGGGGCTTTCAAGACAAATAGCTTAATTGCTAGTTAAAAAGACAGCAGGAGCTAGATACCTCTTAGAGTGAATCTATATGTGAAACCTAGATGTTAAAATACTTTAGTATCACATACAGGGCTCACTAGTATTAAAAGTCAGGTGCTTTAATTAAAAAGGGAAAGCATTTCATTTATTAAAGTGGCAAAAACTGAAAGAAATGATAATATCCAGTGTTACACAAGACACAGAGAAATGGCAAGGCAATCTGGTGATGTAATTCAAGACTTAAAATGCTGCAAACTTTTTGATCTTGATTCGAAAGACACACATCTATTTCACTTCTGGAAATTTACATTAAGGAAATAATCTTGACTTGTGCAAAGACTTAGTTGTAAGGATTGCCACCACAGCATTTTTATAAGGGAAAAATCTGAAATAATCCATATGTCCAAAATGGAATATTGGTTTAATAACTTGACAGAAACATAAAACAGTATACTATGCAACCTCTAATAAGTATATTGCAGAGGACTATGTAGTGACATGAAAAGATGTTCTCAGTAACTTAAATAAAAAGTGAAATTACTCATTATGCTTTCAGGATACTCAGAAGAGCCTGCCCACTACTAATAACTAGATCTTGGGTAAATTACAACAAGCATAATTTTTAATTGCAGCACTTGCAGAAAAGTATGGGAAATCTCCAATGAAGGCACATATACACAAACCTAAGAGGAAGCCAGGTTTATCTTGGGGAAAAATGCACATATAAGTACCAGAATCATAATTAGGGGGACCAATCAACAGTTTGCCCAGAACTGTCCCGGTTTTAGCACTCAAAGTCCCACACCCCCTCAGTCCTGGACAAATCAGACAGGTGGTCACGCTATCAGATACCCAAACTTTTGTCCAACCACAAGGTCGAGAAGACTGAACCTGAGTCACACATTCAGCAGGGCCCACAGGCTGAAGCTGTTTCATGATTCTGTAACAGTGGCTTTCAGTTAAAATTTACTCCCTGTTGAAATTGCTTGCTCCTTCAGTAAAATTCCGTAACTAACCTCTCACTCTGTGTCTTCCTATCTGTCTTTTAAGATAACGCCTCTGGCACAGAAGTCACGAGTTGCACGCCTACAGATGTTTTCCAGGGTGGCGCAGTCAGCTTGGCCCAACACAAGCCCGGCAAGCCTGCAGACCTCGCTACTGAGCCTGCAAGCATGTGCAAAAGCCCCTCCTCCAGACCCCACCATTCTCTGCTCCTGCAGAGCTCCGGAGGGCTTGTACCTGCGCAGATCCTCAGCCCTCCCACCCCACCCAATAGATAGCCAACTCTCCCACCTTGAGCAAGACAGATCTGAATCACAAATCTCATGTCTTCTCACATGGCCATCTTGTAAATAAACCTTTTTCTTTCCACTACAAAGACAGTGCTTCAGTAATTGGCTTCCATTGCGTGAGGAAAGGTGAACTCCATTCAGTTCATAACAATTGTAGCACCCCTTGTTTCTAGTTCAGAGAAAATGCAAATCTTATCTTCCTGCAAACATTCCCAATTTAAGACCTAAGGATTCCCACAGATGAGCTTTGATCAAAAATCTGTTCACAATCAAAAACTACTAAACACACAAAATAACTCACAAATTCCTAGTAGACACAACAAATTTAAATCCCCAAACATTCAGAAATTAGAATAAATATAAACAGAATTTAAAATAATTAGATTTGAAATGTTTAAAGGAATTAGGAGTCAAAACACTACCTAAAATGATCAAAGAGAACCAACTAAAGCTTCTAAAAATGTAAAACCTAATCACTGAAAGAAAATTCAATATATGAGGAGAACTCAGCTAAAAAAGGAATTAATGAGCTGGGCCTAATCGCTCAAGAAATTGCTCATCAATTTTTTTGTAGCACAGAGGGACAAGGAGATAAAAACATAAAAGAGATATTAAGAGAAATGGAAGCTAGAGTAAGGAAGATAGATCTAATTGGAATTCCAAAAGGATAGAAAAGAGAAAATGGAGAGGAAATATCTAAAGACGTTAACAGTTGAGAATTTGCCAGACTGATGAAAAATCTACAGATACAAGAAGCACAATATACACCAAGCAAGAGAAATAAAAAAGAACACATCTGGGCACATTTTAGTAAAATTGCAAAATAAAAACACAACAAGTCCATAAGCAGCCAAAAAGAAAAGACATGTATTCTCAAAGGGATGACAACTAGACTGACAGCAGACCTCTCCAAAGCAACATTGGCAACCAGAAATCATTGTAATACTATCTTCAAAACATTGAGAGAAAATACAGAATTATATTCTGCATATGTAACAGAATTATATACCCAGAAAAACAGACACTCCTTTTTTTAAGAATTAGAGTGAAATAACAAGACATTTTCAAAAGAATAAAAGCTAAGTTTTATAGCCAAATGATCTCACAATATTACTTCTAAATAATATTTCAGGTAGAAGGAAAATGATTCAGATGGAAGATCTAAGATAGAACAAGGAAAAAAACTATCAAACATGTAGGTAAAATTAAACAATGTTCAAAAAAAGAACAATAGCAAGAATGGCAAACACATTACTTATTAATTGCTAGACACAGTTCTAAATGCTTTATAGGTACTGTGTTTCTCATTTAAAAGCCTTTGCCTTATAAGAAAGGCCCTTTTATTATCCACATTTTACAGATGAGAAACTTGAGCTATAGGGGGGTTAAATAACTTGCCCAACATTTTTCATCTGGTAGATGGTAGAGCTGGGATTCAAACCAGGTTGGCAGTTTCTAGTCTGTGTGCTTAAACACTAGGTTGTGTCTATTTGGGGGAAAAAACAGAAAACTAAAAAATAGATACTTTGATCACAAAAAAAAAAAAAAAAAAGATCAAAGCAAGGCTGTTATATTGTTTCAGAAGGATGGTTAAAATACTCATTAACATTACACTTGATTATCTTAGGTAAGCATGGTAAAATTTATAGGGCAATCACTAAAAGACTAGAAACAAAGTATAGAACTTCCAAATTACTAGAGAGGGAAAAATGGAAATGGTGGGAAGTAGGAGATGTCTTCAAAGCAATCCCCTAAAAAGAGAAAAAAGAAACAAAAAGCAGAATAAATGAAAAAAAAAAAAGATGCCTGAAGTGCAAATATATCAGTAATCACAATATATTAATGATCAAAAGACCTATATTTGCCAGTTAAGAGTATCAGAGTACAATAAAGAGAAAAAAAAAGTTACATGCTCTTAGAGAGACATACCAAAAACCTAAGATCAAGTTAAGAACACAAATATAAAGACGAGAAAAAGAAGACATGCCATGTATACAAAAACCAAAAGAAAGGTAGGGTAGCTAAACAGAATACATTTTAAAGCAAAAGTAGTTAATATAGAATGAAGGGGCCACACAATGATAAATACTCTTTTCCCCTGGAACATATCACAACTCTAAACTGATAAACACCCAATAAAACAACCTTGAGATACAAAAAGCAAAAAGTGATGGGGGAAAATTAGTTAACCACCATCGAAGCAGGAGATTTCAATCAGCAATCTCAATTACTTACAGATCAAATTCGAAAAAAAAAATAGTAAAGATCTACATGATGTGAATGTCACAATTAACAAAAGTGATCTTAATAAACATATATGTAGATAGAACCTTATATCCAATTCAGAGAATGCATACTCTTCTCAGGGACACAAGAACAATACTAAAAAAAAATACCATGAAAGTGAGTGTCAACATATTTCAAATAAGTTTCACACAGACCATGTTACATGATTACAAATCTACTAAGTCAAAAATCAATTGTGAAAATATGTTCTAAAATTCCATATTTTTGAAAATTTTAAACAAACTTAAAACACTTCTAAATACCCTGTGAAATGAAGAAATCATAATGGAAAGTTCAAAACACAACACAGTGAAAAGACAACTTACAGAGTGGGTGAAAATATCTGCAAACTATATATCCGACAAAGGATTAATATCCAGAATATACAAGGAACTCAAACAACAGTAAAAAAGCAAATAATCTGATTTAAAAATGGGCAAAGGAACTGAATAGACATTTCTCAAAGGAAGATATACAAATGGCCAAGAGGTACATGAAAAAAATGTTCAACATCACTAATCATCAGGGAAATGCATATCAAAACCACACTGAGATATCATCTCACCCCAGTTAGACTGGTATTATCAAAAAGACAGAGAATAACAAATGGTAGCAAGGATGCAGAGAAAGGGGAACCCTTACAGGCTGTTGGTGGGACTATAAATTAGAATAGCCATTATGGAAAACAGTATGAAGATTTCTCAAACAACTACAGATAGAACTACCAAACAATCTAGCAATCCCACTACTGGGTATATACCCAAAGGAATGGAAATCATCATATCAAAGAGATACCCGCACTCCCATGTTTATTGCAGCTCTATTTACAATAGCCAAGATATGGAACCAACCTAAATGTCCATCTACAGACAACTGGATGAGGAAAATGTGGTATATATACATAATGGAATACCACTCAGCCATAAAAAAGAATGAAATTCTGCTGTTCACAGCAACATGGATAAACCTTGGAGAAAATTAAGTGAAAAAGCCAGGCACAGAAAGAGAAAAACGGTATGTCCTCACTCATAAGTGGGAGCAGAAGAAGAGAACAGAACTGTGGTTACTAGAGGTGGGAAAGGTCTAGGGAGAGGGAGGGGGATTCGGGAGAAACTGGTTAATAGACACAAAGAATAATTACATTTTTCAATGATGAATATACTAATTATCCTGATTTGATCATCACATATTGTACACAAATACCGATAGTCAACTCTGTACCCCACAAATATGTATAATCAATTATGTTTAAGAAATATTATTCAATTCCTCCCAATTACAAACAGAAGTCCCTCCTCACTCTGCTGAATTAATCAAAATGCTACATACCAAAACTTGTAGGCTACAGCAAAAGCAGTATTTTGCAGGAAATTCACTGCCTTAAATATTTATATTAGAAAAGAAGAAATGTTAAAAATTAAGGAGCTAAACATTCAACTTAAAAAGTTAGAAAAGTACAGCATAAACCAAAAGACAGTAAAGGAAAACTAAAATAAAGATTAAAACAGCAATTTAAGAAATAAAAAGAGAAACAATAGAGACTAAACAAAGCCAAATGCTGATTCTTTGAGAAAAGTAATCAAAGACACAAACCTCTGCAAGACAGATAAAGAAAAGAGAACACACACAAAAATACTGGGAACAAAAAAGGGGATATTACCATAGACACAGTGAAATTTAAAATGATAAAATAGTACCATGAACAACTGAATGCTAAAAAATTCGATGACATATGAAACAAATTCCTAGGAAACACAATTTAACAAAACTAACTCAAGAAGATAGTCTAAATTGTTCCATAAACCATTAAAGAAAATGAATCAGTAGTTTAAAATCATCAAGAAAACACCAGGCTACATACTTTACAGACAAGTTCTACCAAACATTCAAAGAATAAATAGATCACTACAGTATTACACACACTCACCCAAAAAACAGCAAAAGTGGTAACACCCACAAATAATTCTATGAGGTTATTATACCTTAACACCAAAACTAAATATGAAGAGTACAGGAATGGAAAATTAAAGGCAGCATCACTTGTGAATACAACAAAAATCCTAACAAAACATTAGCAAATCAAAAGCATATAAAGAAAATACTGGGCCAATCCTGTGGCTCACTCGGGAGAGTAGCTGAGGCCATGGGTTCAGATCCTATATGTGGATGGTCAGTGCACTCACTGGCTGAGCGTGGTACAGACAACGCCAAGCCAAGGGTTACAATCCCCTTACTGGTCCCCCCCCCCCCAAAAAAAGAAAATACTGGATTGTGACCAAATTGGGTTCATCCCTGAAATGGAAGGGTAATTTAACATTTGAAAATCTATTTATCTATTAATCTATTAACCTATTAGCTATAATTCATCATACTAAAAGATTAAACAGAGGAAAAAAGATCATCTAATACAAGCAAAAAAGTATCTGATAAAATTCAACACCCATTTTTTATAAATTCCAAATTAGGCAGAGAACTTCCTTATTCTTTTTTTTTTTTTTTTTTAATTTTATTATGTCGATATACATTGTAGCTGATTATTGCTCCCCATCACCAAAACCTCCCTCCCTTCTCCCTCCCCCCCTCCCCCCCAACAATGTCCTTTCTGTTTGCTTGTCGTATCAACTTCAAATAATTGTGGTTGTTATATCTTCTCCCCCCCCCCCGGTTTGTGTGTGTGTGTGTGTATCTGTGTGTGTGAATTTATATATTAATTTTTAGCTCCCTCCAATAAGTGAGAACATGTGGTATTTCTCTTTCTGTGCCTGACTTGTTTCACTTAATATAATTCTCTCAAGGTCCATCCATGTTGTTGCAAATGGCAGTATTTCATTCGTTTTTATAGCTGAGTAGTATTCCATTGTGTAGATGTACCACATTTTCCGTATCCACTCATCTGATGATGGGCATTTGGGCTGGTTCCAACTCTTGGCTATTGTAAAGAGTGCTGCGATGAACATTGGGGAACAGGTATACCTTCGACTTGATGATTTCCATTCCTCTGGGTATATTCCCAACAGTGCGATGGCTGGGTCGTATGGTAGATCTATTTGCAATTGTTTAAGGAACCTCCATACCATTTTCCATAGAGGATGCACCATTTTGCAGTCCCACCAACAATGTATGAGAGTTCCTTTTTCTCCGCAGCCTCGCCAGCATTTATCGTTCATAGTCTTTTGGATTTTAGCCATCCTAACTGGGGTTAGATGGTATCTCAATGTGGTTTTGATTTGCATTTCCCGGATGCTGAGTGATGTTGAGCATTTTTTCATATGTCTGTTGGCCATTTGGATATCTTCCTTAGAGAAATGCCTACTTACCTCTTTTGCCCATTTTTTAATTGGGTTGCTTGTTTTCTTCTTGTAAAGTTGTTTGAGTTCCTTATATATTCTGGATATTAATCCTTTGTCAGATGTATATTTTGCAAATATCTTCTCCCACTCTGTTGGTTGTCTTTTAACTCTTTTAATTGTTTCTTTTGCTGTGCAGAAGCTTTTTAGTTTGATATAATCCCATTTGTTTATTTTTCCTTTGGTTGCCCGTGCTTTTGGGGTCGTATTCATGAAGTCTGTGCCCAGTCCTATTTCCTGAAGTGTTTCTCATATGTTTTCTTTAAGAAGTTTTATTGTCTCAGGGTGTATATTTAAATCCTTAATCCATTTTGAGTTGATTTTAGTATACAGTGAGAGGTATGGATCTAGTTTCATTCTCCTGCATATCGATATCCAGTTATCCCAGCACCACTTGCTGAAGAGGCAGTCCCTTCCCCAGTGAATAGGCTTGGTGCCTTTGTCAAAGATCAGATGGCAGTAAGTGTGTGGGTTGATTTCTGGATTCTCTATTCTATTCCATTGGTCAGTGTGTCTGTTTTTATGCCAGTACCATACTGTTTTGGTTATTATAGCTTTGTAGTATAGCTTAAACTCAGGTAGTGTTATGCCTCCAGCTTTATTTTTTTTGCTGAGCATTGCTTTGGCTATGCGTGGTCTTTTATTGTTCCATATAAATGTCTGAATAGTTTTTTCCATTTCTGAGAAAAATGTCTTTGGAATTTTGATGGGGATTGCATTGAATTTGTATATCACTTTGGGTAGTATGGACATTTTCACTATGTTGATTCTTCCAATCCAAGAGCATGGAATATCTTTCCATCTTCTTGTATCCTCTCTAATTTCTCTCAGCAGTGGTTTGTAGTTCTCATTATAGAGATTTTTCACCTCTTTGGTTAACTCTATTCCTAAGTATTTTATTTTTTTGGTGGCTATTGTAAATGGGCAGGCTTTCTTGATTTCTCGTTCTGCATGTTCACTATTGGAGAAAAGAAATGCTACTGATTTTTGTGTGTTGATTTTGTATCCTGCTACTGTGCTGAAATCATTTATCAATTCCAACAGTTTTTTTGTAGAGGTTTTAGGCTGTTCGATATATAGGATCATGTCATCTGCAAACAGGGACAGTTTGACTTCCTCTTTTCCAATCTGGATGGCCTTTATTTCCTTCTCTTCTCTGATTGCTCTGGCTCGTACTTCCAACACTATGTTGAATAGGAGTGGTGAGAGTGGGCATCCTTGTCTAGTTCCTGTTCTTAAAGGAAAAGCTTTCAGCTTTTCCCCATTCAGGATGATATTGGCAGTGGGTTTCTCATATATGGCTTTAATTATGTTGAGATACTTTAACTCTATACCTAACTTATAGAGGGTCTTTGTCATGAATGAGTGCTGAACTTTATCAAATGCTTTTTCAGCATCTATAGAGATGATCATATGGTCCTTGTGTTTGAGTTTATTAATATGGTGTATCACATTTATTGATTTGCGTATGTTGAACCAACCTTGCATCCCTGGGATGAATCCCACTTGATCGTGATGAATAATTTTTCGTATGTGTTGCTGTATTCTGTTTGCTAGTATTTTACTGAGGATTTTTGCATCTATATTCATCAAGGATATCGGCCTGTAGTTTTCTTTTTTGGTTATATCTTTACCTGGTTTTGGTATCACGATGATGTTTGCTTCATAGAATGAGTTTGGGAGATTAGCGTCCGTTTCAATCTTTTGGAATAGTTTGTAAAGAATCGGTGTCAATTCCTCTTTGAATGTTTGGTAAAATTCTGCTGTGAATCCATCTGGTCCTGGGCTTTCCTTTGTTGGGAGCCTTCTGATAACAGCTTCAATCTCCTTTATTGTTATTGGTCTGTTCAAATTTTCTACGTCTTCACGGTTCAGTTTTGGGAGCTTGTGTGTGTCCAGAAATTTATCCATTTCCTCCAGATTTTCAAATTTGTTGGCATATAGTTGTTTATAGTAGTCTCGAATGATTCCTTGTATTTCAGATGAATCAGTTGTAATATCGCCTTTTTCATTTCTAATTTTTGTTATTTGAGTCTTCTCTCTTCTTTTTTTTGTTAGCCATGCTAATGGTTTGTCAATTTTATTTATCTTTTCAAAAAACCAACTTTTTGATTCGCTGATCTTTTGAATTGTTTTTTGGGTTTCAATTTCATTCAGTTCTGCTCTGATCTTAATGATTTCTTTCCGTCTGCTAACTTTAGGATTGGATTGTTCTTGTTTTTCTAGTTCTTTAAGGTGAAGTGTTAGGTTGTTCACTTGCCATCTTTCCATTCTTCTGAAGTGAGCATTTAATGCAATAAATTTTCCCCTCAATACTGCTTTTGCAGTATCCCACAGGTTTTGGTATGATGTATCATTGTTTTCATTAGTTTCAATAAACTTTTTGATTTCCTGCTTGATTTCTTCTTGGACACATATGTCATTAAGTAGAATGCTGTTTAATTTCCATGTGTTTGTATATTTTCCAGAGTTTTGTTTGTTATTAATTTCTAGTTTTAATCCATTGTGGTCTGAGAAGATACATGGGATAATTCCAATTTTTTTGAATTTATTGAGACTTGATTTGTGACCTAATATGTGATCTATCCTGGAGAATGATCCATGTGCTGATGAGAAGAATGAATATTCTGAGGTTGTTGGGTGGAATGTTCTGTAGATATCTGCCAATTCCAATTGGTCTAGAGTCTTGTTTAGATCTTGTGTTTCTCTACTGATTCTTTGCCTAGATGATCTGTCTAATATTGACAGTGGAGTGTTCAGGTCCCCTGCTATTATGGTATTAGTGTCTATTTCCTTCTTTAGGTCTAATAGAGTTTGTTTTATAAATCTGGCTGCTCCAACATTGGGTGCGTACATATTTATGATTGTTATGTCTTCTTGATGGATCAGTCCTTTTATCATTAAGTAGTGTCCCTCATTGTCTCTTTTTATGGTTTTTAGTTTAAAGTCTATTTTGTCAGATATAAGAATAGCCACTCCAGCTCGTTTTTCTTTTCTGTTTGCATGGTAAATCTTTTTCCATCCTTTCACTCTTAGTCTGTGTGAATCTTTATGGGTGAGGTGGGTCTCTTGTAGGCAGCATATAGTTGGGTCCTGCTTTTTGATCCAGTCAGCCAGTCTGTGTCTTTTAATTGGGGAATTTAAGCCTTTTACATTAAGAGTTGTTATTGAAAGGTGTTGATTTATTCCTAGCATTTTATTGGTTGTTTGGTTGTCTTAGGTGTCTTTTGTTCCTTGCTTTCTGATTTACTGTTTGGTTTCTTTGTTTGTTGGTTCCTTAGGTTGTAGATAGTGTTTTTGTTAGCTTGTTTTCTCTTCATGAATGCCATTTTTATTGTACTAGCGGGTTTAGATTTTTCTTAGGTTTTTATGGCAGTGGTAGTTATTTTTCAGGAACCAAACCCAGTACTCCCTTGAGGATTTCTTGTAAGGGTGGTCTTGTGGTAGTGAACTCCCGCAGTTTTTGTTTGTCTGAGAAATATACTATTTGCCCCTCATTTCGGAAGGATAGCCTTGCAGGGTAGAGTATTCTTGGCTGGCAATCTTTTTCTTTTAGTATTTTGAAAATATCATCCCATTCCTTTCTAGCTTTTAGGGTTTGTGATGAAAAGTCTGATGTTAACCTGATTGGGGCTCCCTTATAGGTGATTTGACGCTTCTCTCTTGCAGCTTTTAAGATTCTCTCTTTGTCTCTGAGTTTTGCCAATTTGACTATGACATGTCTTGGAGAAGGCCTTTTTGGGTTGAATACATTTGGAGATCGTTGAGCTTCCTGGATCTGAAGATCTGTGATTTTTCCTATACCTGGGAAGTTTTCTGCCACTATTTTGTTGAATATGTTTTCAATGGAATCTCCATTTTCCTCCCCTTCTGGAATACCCATGACTCGGATATTTGAACGCTTGAGGTTGTCTGATATCTCTCTCAGATTTTCTTCCATGTCCTTGATTCTTTTTTCTTCCTTTTTGTCTGCTTGTGTTATTTCAAACAGCCCATCTTCAAGTTCAGAGGTTCTCTCTTCAACTTCGACAAGCCTGCTGGTTAAACTCTCCGTTGTGTTTTTTATTTCGCTGAATAACTTCTTCAGTTCAGCAAGTTTTGCTACATTTTTTTTCAGGACATTGATTTCCTTGTACATTTCCTCTTTCAGATCCTGTATACTTTTCCTCATTTCATCATGATGTCTAGCTGAGTTTTCTTGTATCTCATTCAGTTTCCTTAGAATTATCACTCGAAATTCCTTGTCAGTTATTTCAAGGGCTTCTTGTTCTATAGGATCTAGAGTATGAGATTTATTAACCTTTGGTGGTGTACTTTCTTGATTTTTTGTATTTCTGGTGTCTTTTTTTTTGGTGTTTATTCATTGTGGCAGGGGGTTTCACAGTCCACCGGTTTGAGACTAATGACTAACTAGGATGTTGCTGTGGTTGCCAATTTGGTATGGCTCCCTCCGTGACTGCTCAGTTGGCCTCTAGTGTCTTGTGTGTGTGGTTGCCTCGGGTCTTGGGCTTCTCCGGGGATCCACCTTTCTGGTCAGCTTGTACTCTGCTGGGCTGGTGGATCACGTACCACAGGGTGTGTGATCTCTGTTGAGCTTTCACTTTCTGTACAGGACTTCTCCCCGTTCGGTGTGCTCTGTCCCAGGCTGTTAGATCGTGCAGTGGCGACCCCACTGGGTGTGTGGTTTCTGTCGAGTCTCCGCCTCCCTGGCCGCCCGTCTCCCCCCTCTGTGCACACTGTGCTGGGCTGGGGTGTGTCTTCTGCACCCCTCGTCTATCAGCTGGGCCTTCAAGACCCTGCTCAGCACCGCCTCGCCCAGGAAGTCTACCAGGTTTCTGCTAGGCACAGACGACCGGTCTCTCTGGGTGCCTTTGTAGCACTGTGTAGATCTTTCTCGGGTCTTGTTCACCTTTGTATCCCCCCAGTATAAACCGAGTCTAGTGCCCGCCTGCAGCCTGCTCTCCGGCAGGTTCAAGTGGACCTTGGCACTCTCCTGCCACACTATTCCCAACCAGAAAATCGTTAGGCTTTTTTCCAAACTGGTGGTCGCAGAGATGGTATCTGCCTCCCAGTAACAGGAAGTTTACCGGGGCCGGAGTCCAGGGTGTCGTGGAGTGACAGTCGGCCCGCCCGTACTTCCTAGCCCTCCCAACACTGGTCGGGACGCCCCACACCCCCAGCCCCGCCAGAGAACCGCGGAGGGAGTGGGAGAGGAGGCCGGCCCGCAGGGTCCGGAAAGCCCCGCGCCAGGCCAAGCAAATGGGCTCAGTGATGGCCGAGCAGGGCGGAGCTGCCCGCACCTGGGAAAATGGAGGCAGCACCGGGGCAGTGAGTGGCCTGGTGGTGCAGGCGGGAGCCACGTGGGCATCCACCCCCCGAACACAGCTGTGCCAGGGATCACTCACAGTGCTGTGCCAGGTCGGGCGCTCGCTCTGTCTCTGGTTTGTTGCCTTCCGTGTTCTCGGCGCTGCCGCCTCGGGCTGTTCAGTCGCGGCGCCGCTCGGGCGCTCCCAGGAATCTTCTTTAATGCCGGCCTGAAACCTCGAATCCTGAATAGGGCAGCTGGCCGCCTTCAGTGCGGCCCCAGCCTCCGGGATCCTGGCTGCATCCACCGCAGCCCTGGCGCCGTGTTCCCTGTTTCAAGACTTGCTTTTGCAGCTAAGAATCAGTTCTTTTCCTGCTCCACACTTCAAAGCTGATGCCTGTAAATGAGGCAGCCTCTCCTGCCGGGGGCAAAGTGGCGTTGAGCCCCCACGACCGGCCAGCAGCAGCAGTCCTCCCTTAAGAGATGGCCAGAGGAAGGTCCACAAGTTTCCCGACTGCCTGAGGCCCAGTGGCCACCTTTTCCACCTCAGCTACTCCGCGCCAGCCGCCGCAGCCACCGCCATCTTGAAAACCGAGAACTTCCTTATTCTGATAAAGAATATCTACCAACAATCTATAGCAAACATCATATTTAATAGTGGAACAATATAGGGGTGCATCACACTGTACTAGATAGAAATCCTAGCCAGAGCAGGAAGATGAGAACCTTACTATCACACTGCACTGCAGGTCCTAGACAGCACAGTAAGACAAGAAAAAGAAATAAAAGGTATAGGAAAGAAAACAACCTAGGCTGAAATCCCAAATGAATGCACATACAAATTATTAAAGGTGATTTCAGAAATGTTACGTCATTTAAAACCATGTAAAAGAAGGAATTATTATTCCCATTTTCCCTATGAGAAAACTGATGCTCAGAAAGGATTTTAGCAACCAACCTGAAGTTAAAATCCTTCAGCATATTAAGTGCTGAAGCCAGAATTCAAACCAACTGAAAATTTCAGTGCTCTTAACACTCGCCAAACAATCTCCCTTCTATTACTACTCACCCACTCTGCCATTAGGTTAAAGGACAGCTGCAATAATACCACTTGCCATCTTAAAAAAGTCACTTGATCACATTCACTGCCTAAGGATGACTACCTCTGCAGCCTTATCTTCCACCTCTGTCCACTGTAAAACTTATGCTCCTTTCAAAGTATACTACTTGTACCAAGCCCCAAGCTAACTCCTCTTATTACAGGGCTCATCTCAAATTCCCCCAGCTTTAGCCATCTGTCATGATGCGTCTTCAAAAGTACCTATTTCATAAATCCTTGCCTGCTCCTTTCTACTAGGCATGGACTTTTCTTTAATCTTCACAGCAAATTTTTCTCTTTCTTAAGTTGCTCATTCACTTTTCCACCACTTTATAAGTATTTGAGCCCCTACCATCCCCGCTAAATTGAGTTACTTAAAGGTAAGGACTTTTAAGTGCCTGTTCATCAAGACATCTAGCAAGTACAGTGCATACATTAGGTATTCAATAAATGTACATGTGATTGAATGAAGTGCTTTTTTTTGTACATGGTATTAAAAAACATTTCCCCCTAGAAATGAATGATCCTATGTAGGAATAAAAATGCTTTCCCAATGATGTTATAAATTGTATTCTTTTATATGCCAGTAAACTACAGGAAAAGTCTTTTCTTTGCCACAGGCAGAAATAAATACTCATGCATGCATACCTTTGGCCACACAGTTCCAAATGGAGCTTAATATGATTCCATTTACCCTGTAATTTGAACTCAGATTTGCCTGGATCCCAAACCCATATACTACCGTCTGCCTCCTCTCCTCACAGCACACATCCCATTGTATCCTAAGACTTTGTTGCCTGGTCTATCTTCCCTACTACACTGTGAACCTTCTGAGGGCAAGAAATATGCCTTCATCACTGCATCTCTAGACCTAGAAAAGAACTCAATAAATACTTGCTCAATGAATGATTATTAAATGTAGGGGAAAAACCAACATGCCAGCCCTTTCCAAAAACATCACTGTGTAGCCTCATAAAAGAATAAAGAGATGACCCTGAGTGGTAAATTACAGGTTCCATTATATTCAGTACTTTCTGATTAAAAAGGAAATTGCATATTTTAGAAAATTTTCCATTAAAAGAACTGAAATAAAAATTGGGGACTCTTAAAAGACTACATTTCTAGTCATCTAGAACACTGCAGTCTTTGATAGCAGTAAATAATTAAGCATAATTATATAATAAAATTTGTCTTGATATACTAATAAATACCATTACAATAAAGAGTTTCAAGTAGTTAAAAATATCCCCAAGCTCCTGCCAATGTCCCATAATTAGGTGTTTAGGTAATATTGCCATGCTGAAATATACTATAATGCTAGTAATATGGGACCTTTTCATAGACACATGGTAACACAGAACATTCAAACTAGTCTATGGTCTAGCATATATACAAGAACAAATAAGTTTAGGTGTAATAAAAAAAAAACCCTCTTGGCCATGGCTACAGAGGAAATACAAAGCATAAGTGGTTTCCCTTATGAAAAAGAGAAAAACATAGAAATAACTGCCAGAAAAAAAAAGGGGGGTGCGGCAGAACAACTCTGCATTACTTCCATACCACATTCCATATTCCCCAAAATTATTATATCTGTTTAAAGAAAGGTGAAATTGATTATGGTAAATCTGAACTTTAAAATGTCTTATGCATTACTACTTAAAAATTTTAAAGCTTAACTAAAACAAATTTCAGTAAACTTTTTTAACTTACAAATTTGAAGTTCTTTTCAAAGAAAGTGATTTGAATGGACTGTAACAGATAATGGCAGTTTGTAATTTCCCTAATTTTCTGACAGCCAAATATTTTCATGAATACCTATATATTGTTAAACTAAAATGAAAATAAAACACCAATTTACATCATGATGAGTAAATATGTTTTCACATCTGCTGCCATCTTTTTTACTTGCAAAAATAATCCCCTGGCATTTTCATGTTTCTCATATAGAAAGGGCTCAAATGGATAGCTGACATGCAGCCAGCAACTGAACAGAGCCCTGGCTACAGCCCAGCTGCAGTTGGGTTCTATGGGAGGGATGAGTTCCAAGTGATTCCTTCCAGGTTCCAATGGTAAGCAGAAGCGCCTGACCCTCGGCCAACAGATGGGTAGGGTAGACACCGAGAACATGCCCAGACTGTCCGTCCAGGCCAGAGGGCAGGGCAGAGTGGCAGGAAACAAAGTTGACCAATGGATCAGTGCCCATACAAATGGACACATTTCCAATTCTAAACATGTGCTTGGAACTACAAAGAAGTGATTGTGGGATATTCAACAATTTCCAACACACAGTGAGATTCCCAGTGTAATGAGCAGCACTTACAAACTGGCCTGGCACAGACGGAGTGAGTAGGCCCAGACTGTAAGGGAAACTTGCCAAAGGAAATCAGGTAGAAATCATCTCATCAACCAGGGACTGAGAGGGCAGAATACAGATGCCTACATCATAAACAGCCAGGAAAAATATTTCCTTATTTTGCCACAACTCTCACATAATGACTTTTTGGATAGAAGTATTTCCATCTCCTCATTACAATGGCACTACTATTCTTAATCAAGTAACAATAAACAAACATTATAAAACATCTACCAAGAAACCAGACCAAAACTAGAGTTCTAATTATATAAAGCTGAGTTCAAATTATATAAAGCTAACATAAAAGCACAAGATCTGGTCCCTGAACTTATTAGACAGTTCATAATCTGTTATGAAGGCAAAATTCACATACATGAAATAATCAGAGAACAATTAAAAGTGAAAGTATAGGACTACATAGGGGCTTGAATAATCAAAGATCCAGAGAAATCACACCAGCAGCAGAAAAGTATTTAGCCTGAAAAGCAGGAGAACTGCATCCCTGTACTATCTGTGAATACTAAGAAGGATGGAAGTGGTAGAAGAGACATATTTGGGGCAGATGATGTGTCGGTTAACCGTCATGGTCACAGCACCCCTATGAGGTAGATATTATCCCCATTCTACAGACAAGGAAACTGAGGTTCATACCTTGGACAAGTTACTTAACCATTGTGGTCTCAGTTTTTTCATTTAAATCAGTGGTTTTCAAACTGGGACCAGCAAAGCAATGGAGTTCCCTGGCAGCGACTCAGAGCTCTCAAGTGGGCAGGGCCCCATGCCAAATGTACCAAATCCTCTGGTCAACAGCCCAGTACCCTTTTCCCCATACAAAGTTTTGCCATCATGACTGCAGCACTGAGAATAGTACCTAGTATATGATCAGTGATGAGTAAAAACTTGAGGAATGAATGAAACGAGTGGAACATGACAACTGACTTTAAGCTGCCTCTTATTCATGGTGGCTCACTTCCTCACATGTCTAGTAATGCTTTTATTGTTAGCTCATATTTCAGAGCTCTTAATCAATGGGTTGAGGGTAACATTCTTCCAGAAGATATTTGTGTTTATTTCTGCCAAGCACTCCTGGGCCCCTCCAACTCAGAAGCATTTACATTAGTTTCTCAGCTTGGGGTTTTCCAGACCACGCAGGAAACATAAATTCAAACCCCAAACCAACAACAGTCTCAAAAGAGACTTTTTCAAAGCTAAGAAGCCTGCTTCCTTTGCTAAGGGATGTTTTTGCTTTTTGTTTTCCAGCCTTGCCTCCATCTGGCCTCCCTGAGACCCAGCCCCTGGTATAAACAGAGGCCTAGGCTGTTTTAAGTGCTCACTTCTCACTCTGACACTCACTCCTCTTCCTCTCTTTCCCCACCTGTGGATTTCTCTCACTTTCTTGTGATAAAGATATTTAAAGGATGTTTGTGGTATCTTTTCCAGTATTTCTAAGCATTTATAGGAGGGTTTTCCAGGATATCTGGCCAGCCTCATTTCCAGGAGGGGTTTTCAACTTCAGAGGTGGTTTAAAAATCATTCCCTGAGATAAACAAGAGCTGAAACCAGCTAAGCAGTCAAAGAAGGGGAGGTCACTCAAGGAGACTCCCAGAGTGGGTAAAAAAACACAACAAGCCAACACAAGAGAGATGCCAGACAGGAGAGAGAGGAGGAAGATACTGGATGTGGAGAAAGCTTTGCAGGGACAGAAGACAAAGGGCAGGAGTTCACTTCATCATGATTAGGAGACCAATCTGCATGTCAGGTATTAATCCTGAAGAGATGACTGGTAGGTAAATGAACATAATGATTATCTTTACTGGTACATCCACCAATAAACAGGATCACTTAAGAATATAGTATTATCACTTGCATAGATAACTCACCAAAAAACTACACAACAAGCACACAGATTGTAGTGGATTGAATTATGTTCCCCAAAACTCACTGAAGCTTGAATTGCGTCCCCCAAGTTTTATGTATTAGAAACTTAGCCCCCACTGTGACTGTTAAGAGGGTGGGAAACCCTATTATGGTAGTTGAAAGGTGGAGCCTTGAAGAGGTGATTAGATTGTAGGACCACACTGTAGTGAATAGATTAAAAATGGTGGTCATAGGTGTGCTTCTGAGGACTTTAAGAGAGAGGAGACTCTCTTTCTCTGCTCTGTCTCTGCTTCCACCATCTTGTAGTGTGAGACCCCTGGGTCACTGTCACCACCACCAGATGGACTTTGGACTTACCAGCCTCAGAAACAGTAAGCAATAAATGTCATTTTTCTTTATAAATCACCTAGTTTCAGGTATTTTGTTATAAGCAACAGAAAGGAACTAATACAGAAAATTGGTCCCAGAGAAGTGGGGTGTTGCTTATAACAAATACTTGAAAATGTGGAAGCGGCTTTGGAACTCATGTTAGGCAAAGGTTGGAGGAGTTTGGAGGACTCAGAAGAAGACAAAGAGACAAGGGAAAGTTTGGAATGTCTTAGAGATTGGTTACGTGCTGGTGAGCAGAACACTGATAGAAATATGGACTGTAAAGACCCTTTTAAGAAGGACTCAGATAGAAATAAGAAGTTTATTGGAATCTGGGACAAAGATCACCCTTGCTGTGAACTGGCAATGAATTTAGCTGCATTGTGTCCATGCCCTAGGAGTCTGTGGAAGTTAGAACTTAGGAATTGGGAACCAGAGTATCTGGCGAAAGAAATTTCTAAGCAGCAAAGCATTAAGGAAGCTGCATGGCTACTTGCAACAGCCTACACTGCGTTATGGTGGCAAAGACACAATGTAAAGCCAGAATTTAAAAGGGAAGCAGAGTGTAAAGATTTGGAAAATCTGCAGCCTGGCCATGTGGTAGAGAAGCAGGGAGCATGCAATGGTGCAGCCCAGTGACCATTAGCTAAGAAGATTAATACAAAGGAAAGGGAATATCAAGAGAAGGAGAAAAAGGCCCTGAAGTCATTGCAGGAGTCTCTGGGGCCAACTTTTCCATTTCTGGCCCAAAGACCTAGGGAGACAGAATGGTTTTGGGGAACAGGCCTGAGGCACCCTCCATGGGCTCGCTGTCCAGGACCACCTCAAGAAGCTGCTTCCAGCACCAGCACCCCAGCTGCTTTGGCTACTCCAGCTGTGGGTAAATTGGTCCCAGGTGTGACTGAACATGCAGCTTTGGAAAATACAAGCTGGAAGCCTTGGCAGCATCCACGTAGTGTTAGGTCTGCAGGCTCACAGAATGCTAGAGCTGTGGAGGCTTGGGAGCCTCCACCCTGATTTCAGAGGATGTATGGAAAAGTCTGGGGGCCCAGGAAGAGATCTGTCACAGGGGCAGAGTCACCACAGACAGCCTTCACTAGAGCAATGCCAAGGGGAAACGTGGGGTCAGAGTTACAGCCAAGAAACCCCATCAGTGCCATGTCTAGTGAAGTCATGAGAGCAGAACCGTCATGGAGACCCCAGACCTGTGGCATCACCAGTGTGCAACACCAGCTTGTGAGAGCTGAAGCATCACCTGAGACCAGGAAAACCGTAGAGGTGGAGCTGCCAGAGGACTTGGGGACCCAACCCCCGCAACAGCAGGCACAGAATGTTGAACATGGAGTCAAGTTATAAGATTCACCAGCTTTGAGATTTAATGCCTGCCCTGCTGTGTTTCGGACTTGTTTAGGACCTGTTTCTCCTTTATTTTGTCCTATTTCTCCCTTTTGGAACGGGAATATATACCCTATGTTTGTCCCACCATTGTATCTTGGAAGTAGATAACTTTTACTGACTTCACGAATGGGACTCTGAACTTTGAACTTTTGAGCTGAAACAAGTTAAGACTTTGGGGATAAAATAAATGTATTTGCATGTGAAAAAGACATGAGTTTTGGGGGGCCAGGGGCAGAATGTAGTGGATTGAATTATGTCCCCCCAAACTCACTGAAGCTTGAATTGTGTCCCCCAAGTTTTATGTATTAGAAACATGGCCCCCACTGTGACTGTTAAGAGGGTGGGAAATCCTATCATGGTAATTGAAAGGTGGAGTCTTAAAGAGGTGATTAGATTGTAGGACCATGCTGTAGTGAATGGATTATGGGCATGCTTCTGAGGGCTTTAAGAGGAGAGTCTCTTTTTCTCTCTCTCTGCTTCCACCATCTTGCAATGTGAGAACACTGGGTCACTGTCGCCACCACCAGAGGGACTTTGGATTTCCTAGCCTCAGAAACTGTAAGCAATAAATGTCATTTTTCGTTATAAATCACCCAGTTTCAGGTATTTTGTTATAAGCAACAGAAACAAACTAATACACAGATCCAGAGTTAAATAGAATACAAGCAGGACGTAGAGCACAGGAAGCCCCACAAACAGGGAAGTGAGATGAGTGAAGCAGAAGCTCCATTACTGGAAACAAATTATCACTGTGCTACACTACTATCAAGTCAGGAAGTTGAGAGCCCAAGCCAAATCATGTTACATATTATACAGGAGTTTTGATACACAGATCAGAGAATAAGTGAACCATCATCAATGGCTTGGAAACATTTATTATTCTGATTGAATTATCTGTGAATGTAGCCAGGCATAATGCTTCAAGATTTTTTTAAAATGATTTTCTTTTATCATAACAATGGCTATGTGTGGAAGATAGTTACAAGTTGGCAAAATGAGGCTCAAAACAGGTAGAGGAGGATTCATAGCCACCCCACTACATCTTAGCACTTCCAGATGCACATCTCTGTAGGTTTCATGTAAAAAATCTTCTGTATATGAAATACAAGAAGAATTCTAAACAGAGAAAGGGGTGACATGAAATGGGGTTCCTCAAGAAAGCAGCTGTGTTCCTGCAGGATCCAGATGCCTACTTCACACAGGTGCCATTACGATAACACTAACAGAAATGAAAAGTGTCAGAGAAAATGCAGCTGATTCATGACCACTGTTGTGCCCTGGGCAAGTGCACAAATATAACATGAGAAAATTAACAACAGAACTTAAATTTCATAGCCATTCTTCCCAGAAAACAGTGTTACCTCAAATAAAAGAGTAGACACTGGACTACAAGGAAAGGGATAAAGATCCAAATCTTCCCTCAAACCACATTTCAATTAAGGGCTATAATTATAGCTAATGTTCAAGAGTTTTGGGTTCAGGCAATGATTTATATCATCCAGGTTCTCAGAGGGGACTCATATTCATTTAACAAAAGCTTAGCTTTTAGCAGAAACAGATCAGTTCTATCTCCTTCAAGACCTTATACCACAATGTTAAGATATTAAATAAAACAGTATTTGTACAACTACATTTGGAGATACTCTTCATGGCCCAGGACCAAAAATAGAAAGAAAAATCGACTGCAGTTGGTAGGAAAAGGTTGTAAAACCAAAAAGCATAAATGGAAAGGAAGTACTTAATGAATATGTACTGTTGTTTTTATGAATCCATTAAAAGCAAGTCTCTTTCCAAGAAGAATTCAATGCACCTTACTAAAAGCACATACAAAATAAAATAAGATTATTTATAATAACTTTTAAAAGGGAAAACAGAGTTAAGAAAAAGGAGACAGTGAAAATGCTAACACTAAACATGAAAAACTTGGCCTTAAGAGAGAATGAGGATGGCTTACATTAATGTTATTATCAGAAATGAGGAAACTGGGCTGCCTGGTTAGCACACTTGGTAGAACATGGTGCTGAGAACACCAAGGTCAAGGGTTCAGATCCCCCTACTGGCCAGCTACCAAAAAAAAAAAAAAAAGAAAGAAATTAGAAAACTGTCCAGTTACCCAGGAAAGACATTTTTTCTAGTATTGAATTCTGAAAACATTTCACCGGTGAGGCACTGTAGAAGAGCCATCAGATGGTGGAAAGGATAATCCATAACAATTTTACACAAATACAGGATTTACAATTATATCCTACAGCAGGCATGAATCAAAGCTTAGCATTTAGTGGGTAAATCGGTAACAGCAGTTTCCTGAGGGCCATGGTCCAAAACTTGCTATAGACAGAGAAGACAAGAGAATACATCCTCTCCATTCTTTCTAAAAATCATGACTCCCAATAAGGCTAGTTAACAAACAAGCTAAACAATGAGGCATCTCCCTGCCTCCCTGTTTACCAGTTAAATGTTATGACCTGTCCTTGTCATCCCTTCAGGCTGATGGAAGGATAAAAACCAGACTGAGAAGACCACCTATTTAGGCCAGGTCTATAAATAAAGAAATTAAGGCAGGAATTTCAACCCAGGAGTCCAAAGTCTGAATTATCTCTCTCAGATACCAGTAAAATGCATACAAACAAAGGAGATGCTGTTTCTTTCCCCTTCTGCCTTTTTGAATATCCTTCCCAGAACACTCTCAAGGTTAGGCAACTCAACGTGTTCCCATCTGATAATCTAGTCCCCCCATCCCCAGTCACTTGCTCAAAAGTGCTCAAAAAGTGCACAAAAGCTATAAAAGGCTATTTTTTCTCAGATTTAATATAAGATACCTACTATTTACTTATTTTTAAATAAGATACTGTATTAAAAAAAATAAAGACCACCTAAATTTATTTACCCATCCATCTACTCATTCATTGGACAAACATCTGAGTGCCAAACATCCCAGGCACTGTGCTGAGCAGTGGGGAAACTATGAATAAAACAGACTTGACTTTCTAAGGCAGGTGACAAATGGCAGAGTTTCTCTCTCCCAATTTAAACTGTTAAAATGTGTACTTCAAGATAAAAGTGCACCTTTCAAATATCACTAGAATGTAAGACTGACCTATGCAAACCTAAAGATGGCTTAGGGCCTCAAATACAAAATCATATCTTCAATTATCCACCCAACTATGGTTACCTCCATAAGGAAAGCTAGGTTTTCTGCTTTGTCCCCACAACCAACAGTTTTCAAGCTACACAGGCACAGAGGCAGGGCTTCATTTAAGGTGGAAATCAAATTATACAGAGACTCCTCCTGACCAGTTTTTTCCTTTGGCATGAAGCAGTTTTTAATTTCTCTCAGGAATTTCTATAAGACATCAATCTTCATAATAAATAAAATCTCTATTCAGGCAGCCACTTGTTTCAAAAAGCTAAGAAAATGGATTCCTGGTAAAGAAAAATGAAGAAGAGATGACTTGAACCAGAGAGGAAAAGGTAATAAATGATCAGTTGAAACAGTAAAAAAGCAATAGAAAAAGATACAGTGGCGTAAAAGCACAGTATCATGCGTTTGGCATGGCTTCAATTATTCATTTTATAATGTATAAGATTTCCTTTCTTTAAATGCATTCGTATTACTTTGGTCTTGCTACTATAATATGATTAATACTATACTACGTTTCTAATTAAGATTCACGCTGAGGCCCAACTCCCAACAAACAACATTCGAGTTGATAAATAAAGAAAATAAAGCCAAAATATAGGAGAACTATGTGATTGTCTTGCTTAGTGAATTGTCAATTTTGACTCCCCAGTTACTGAGAAAGTCAAACCCTTCCATCTACCACGATGCATCTGATGATGGTTAATGCCTCACATGAAGCCTGGTCATAATAAGCATCGCCTCATTTCACCATGTCATTCTGAAATAACAGCCTTCTAGTCTGGGGAATGACTGTTCCCGCAGAGGTTCACACACTGAATCACAAGCCAGGCAAGTATAAAGTGTTCACAGCTGTCTGCTGCTTTGAGCACTTCTTGGAAGAGGATGAATAGGTCTGTTGTATATTTCAGTAAAAACACAGGAGGAGGAGGAGGAGCGAGCCCAAGGACACTTTCCCAGTTATGCTACTGTCAAATGAATGGCCTGGAAAAGGGAGATTCTCTGTTTTCTTTCTTTCTTTTTTTTTTCCTCCTCTCTTTTTATTAAACATAATTATCTGAAATTAAACACAAATGAAGTCATTTGAAATTAACGTTTGTACCATTTAAGCCATATGTTAAAGACCTTCCTCATGAATGATACAGATATGATAAACTTAGGCTACAAAGTATTTTCTAAACATATTAGTACCAAACACAATATTTTTATCTTCCCATGACATTAAGATCAGAATATAGCAGTCAAGGAAAAAGAATATATTTTCTTTCTATCATATTGAGCTAAAATCATGGATAAGGACTAAAGCAGTTTATGTATAAATTTAACAGCACCTTTTAAAAGTTTAAACTACATGGTAGAGAACATATACAATTTAACTTCTGAACAATTATTAATCGTTCTACATTATCAAGAACTTTGGCTAGTGTTCTGGACCTGCATGGAGTCTGTGTAAAGGAAGTCTAAGTACACTCAGCTAAGCTCCCTAATTGCAGAGATTGTGACTTACCTCTGAATTTCGTCACTCTCACCAGTCCTCCCATGGTGACTTACCTATAATAGGCCCTCCAGGATTATTTATTCAATTAGATGTTTACAGGGGAAAATATCTGGATCAAATAAAAAAATACTTGCTGGCATGTATTAAAAAACAAAATAATAAAACAGGTAAAATGATCAAGAAAAAAAAATTGCACTACTGTCAAAGCAACTGCTCTTCTAAACCTATGATAAAAAACTGTTCTCAAATTAAATCAGACAAAAAGTATTATCCAAGTAACATTCCTTTTTTATTTTTATTTTTTTCATTGTACATGTGATACAATTTGATGTTTCGGTACATGCATATATTGTATAATGATCTAATCAGAATAGTTAGCATATCTATCACCTAAACATCCATCACTTATTTTTGGTTATAACATTCAATACCCTCTTTTCTGACTATCTTGAAATACACTATACAATATTATTAGCCATTGTCATCCTAGAGCACCAGAACTTATTCTTCCTATGTAAATGTAACTTTGTACTAGTCTACCAACCTTTCTCCGAATATTCCATTTTTTTTTCTCAGAAAGATCTAAGCATATGTATTCGAAATTAAGCATTTCAACCTATTTAATCAACACAAGCATAAAGACAAACTTTTAGTTCTAATAAAAACATCTTTTGAAAAGTGCTGGGTCATTTTGCACATAACCAAAACAACAATGTTCTGCATTTCTCCTCTAAACACTCCCAAATGCACTATATGAAAACAACTGAAGGGAAAGATACAGTGCTAGACTTGTTCTTTCTTTATGAAGCTCTACTGTCAACACGGCTCACTGTACTACACAGAACACATTGGATATCTTTAGGAGTCTCAAAGGAGCTATGAAAACAAAGACCCTACCCTTCCCCCAATATTTCATCTAAAGCAAATAGAGCATAGTCCACTTGATTGACAAGCAGCAGAGTTAAGATCACTTAAAGATCTGTTACTCCATGCTTGTAATGATGAATTTAGAACAACAGGAAGAAAGCCCACATCCACCTCCGCCTTCCACTGAGAGTGCTCCACACAAACCAGAGTTTGGGCTCTGGTACAGTAAGGGCCACAATATCACAGGAAGTAAAGAGAAGTCCAGGGATCAGGCAATGGGGGTTGATAGGATGGTCTCTGAGTGAAGAAAACAGAGCTGCCTCCAGCCAAGCTTGAGATCATCCAGAAAGACCACAAAGATTACTGCTGCCAGAAAAAGAAGGGATATTTCTGGGACCAGCCTACCTGGGACCATTGCAGGAAGGAGTAGATTTAGGATATCTCTATCACTGAAGTGAATGCTCTACAACCTGAGAATCATCCCAAGGTGTCCCAGTATTAAGATCTGGTATGTAAGATGCAGAGCAAGAGCTTCCATACAAAAGCCAAAAGTTGCTCTCCAGGCCACCAGAAAGTCAGAGTAACCAAACCTAGTATGACACTGGAAACAAGATACCTATCTATACAACCCACACTGAGTTATCCCAGCAGCTGAAAAAGCAACGGGGGGGAGAGGGGGGAGAAGAGGAGGAAAAGAGGAGGAGGAGGGGAAGGGGAGGGGAGAGGGGGAAGAAAAGGAGGAAGAGGAGTTGTTGCTGCTGCCAATTCTTGCTTCTGGTGGCCCTAATATAAACTTCCCCAATTAATCCACAGACTATGTTCTCAAAGTCTTTCTGTAATTGGGTGTTCAGAACTCTGAATAAATATTTCTAAAAATAATGTCCTAAACATTACCACTGCTACACAGGCTAGTCTACAAAAGTCACTTTGGCCCACGATGTACTTGGGCTGTAACACCAACAGCACCTTCTCTGATACTCTTTAACATCCACAAGAAGATCTCATTACCCTGACCTCTCGGACTGAGGGATCATTACAGGTGACATTCAAGACCCTGAGAAACTAGGCAAACAAACATCTGTGGATTCTAATAACTTAGGTGCTCTCTATTTGCATAATAGAAAGAGCTCAGTAGGTTTGTGGAGAAGAAAGTGCTGCTTTGCATCCATTATTTTCCAATTATTTCAAAAAAAGATAGCGCTGGGGGAAGGGATCTAATGGCATAGCCTGTACCAGGCTAGGACAACCTACACTGATTTGCTGTTACCTGTATAAATTATGAGCTCAATACCAGAGAACAGCTGAAGCAGTTACTAATTAGGGTCATGTTTACCCTTCCATTGTCAACTAAGAACACAGTTTTTGTTGCTTTAAAGGAAAGGTCTCTCTGGTTTATTACAGTCATTACTCCCGCTCGGTAAGAGAGAATGTGCTCCAATTTGGAAAGTATGTGTGAACTGCACACTCCTACATCTCATAGCAGGGGCCCAGCCTCACTCAATACTTTCACAGAATAACACTTCTTTAGAAGTCACAGGGTCTTAAATAAGCTGATAATTTACTGTCCTCCTCCACAATGGAACTACAAACAAGATCTTAATTAATTTGCTAACAGTTATTGCCTGTTTACTAATATTAGCCCAAATTCTATAATTTTGCTTACTACAGGAATTCTCATAAAACACATTTTCTTGGACATTTTCTGAGAGGTTTGGTTACTGAAGAAAATAAAAGAACTTGCCATTAAAGTAGCTGTACATCAAGGTGGTTTCAGAAGAATACCTAGGGACAGTGACATAGAGCTGCAGTGGGCTAGGGTGGGCATTGAGAGAGCTTAAGTAAGTCACAACTGTGATGGTACAGATGGCTAGACTACGTGCTCAATTTGCAAATCAATGACAGGAGAATTGGAACAGGTGAGAGTCTGACTGGGGCTTTGAAGGTCACCTTTCCAACGGCTTTCATAGGCAGGGACGGCAGGGACGTGGCCAAACACTTACAGGCTCAGCGCCTCCCCATGCATGCAAGCTCCCCTGACCAGCTTCCTTCCACCATCCATGTCAAAATTGCCATAGGTTAGGCAGTAGCGGTCTCGTGACAGGAAGTGTGACACACGAGGAAGATGGATAGGTCCAAGAGTAAAGCAACAACACGTTGCTTTTGTTACTTTAGAAGAAAGGTCTCTCTGGTTTATTACAGTCATTACTCCCCCTCCGTAAGAGAGAATGTGCTCCAATTTGGAAAGTATGTGTGAACTGCACACTCTACATCTCAAATGCAGTTGCAAATGTCCTGGGACCCAGTGGCCTGTGGGTTCCAGAAAGTGGCAGAACTGTACAAGCATTCCACAACTTACTGAGGGGTTGTGTTCCAGTCTACATAAGATTCAGCTCTTTTGGAACTCAGAATTCATTTCCCAACTGGAAAAAGTTAGGTTTCTAATGCAGTCTAAAATTTAACCTGTTCTTATTTCTTTCAGCATTTATTGAGCTTTAGCCCTCAGGGAGCATATATCCTAATGGGGAGAACAACAAAAAGGAACAGATAAATAAAAAGCATTTTATTTATGAGGCAAGAAAGACTTTGGCACATATGGAAGAATACCAGGAGGTAGGGGGAGCAGTAGTGAAGGAGCTTAGGAGGGGTCTTGCAGTCCACAGAAAGGAGCTTATATTTTATTCTGAGTGCAGTGGAAAGCCACTGCATAGTTTTAAGGAGTGTACCGAAATGTTCTGGTTTTCACTTCAGGACAGTATTGCTGCTATGTGGAAGAGATGTGAGAAAGAACAGAGTAAAAGCCCAGGCAGGAAGCTGCTGCAGTGATCAGGGAGAGCCGATGGTGGCCTGAATCAAGATGCTCACTAGAGAGAGGGAGAAGAGAGCAGCCTGGAGATATGTTTTGGAGTTGGAATCAACAGAACTTCTGATGAACTAGTGTGGGAGAGGAAACGGAGGGATCACCGCTTTGTCTGTAAAATGTGCATAACCACAGTAACACAGTAATGGTCACACTCAGTCTCTGCCAGGACTGTTTTCTGAGCTCCACCACCAGCTGAGGGACCTTGAGCAAGTAACTTGATCTCTCTGTGCTTCAGGTCCATTAGGGATAATAATAGTACCTACCTCATCAACTCGTGAAAATTCAATGAGTTAGTATCGATAACATGCCTAAAACAGTTCCTGGTATATACTAGGAGCTATGTAATCTACAAGAGTGTTTCAAAAACATTCGTGGAAAAACAGAATTAGAAGATAATACAATGTTTCTTTGAACTTTCTGAAGTACTCGCATATTGCTATTACCATTACTATTATTACCATAGTACTACTGTTAGAACTAAATAGATTATTTGCATTACTTCATGTAATACTTTTAAGGCAGTGCCTGGTACATAATAAATTCTCAATAAACGTTAGCTATTATTCTTACTATGAATA
Source organism: Cynocephalus volans (assembly GCF_027409185.1). NCBI lineage: Eukaryota > Metazoa > Chordata > Mammalia > Dermoptera > Cynocephalidae > Cynocephalus > Cynocephalus volans. Next base: position 156,378,804 of record NC_084464.1, on the reverse strand, counting down.
ATTCCCAGTTGGTGGTGGCAAGAACAAGAACTGAGCAGACAAAGAATGGGACAGTGGCAGGGTGGTGGCTATGAACAGATCCAGAGGGCCTATGGAATAGGTTCCACTCGACATAAGTTTGTAACATCTGGGAGACATCCAAGTGGCAGGATCAAGTAAGTAGCTGGACACTTGAATCTGAACCTCAGAGGAAGTCTGGAATAGAGATACTGACTTAAGAGTCATGGACATAAAGATGAGTTAACCACAAAAAATGGTGAGCTCAGAGAGGAAGAGGATGAAGATGGAGGAGAAGAGGAGAGGTTCATGTAGTGGTGAAACTTATGGAGCCCCAACATCCCAAGTCAGGTAAAGGTGGACAAACCAGCAGGGGAGACTGAAAAGGAAGAGCCAAGAGGGAGGAGGAAAACCAAGAGAGAGGAGTTCTAACAGCTGAGCGAGGAGAGGGCCTGCTGAGAGGTCCAGTTGGATAAAGACATTGCACGTGGCTACCTGAAGGTGATTTGTGATCTTGATGAGGTCATTTTTAGCATCTTATGTACTCATTCCAACTATACCTGTCATTTACAACACTGTCTATACAAAGAACATGCATTCCATGGCATCATAAAGCACTGGAAAAAAAACTGACTCTGGAGTCAAAAGAACCAGGTCCAAGCTCCGGTGAGGTCTCAGGTAAGTCCCCGAACAACAAGGGCCTGCATATTCTCCACAGGTAAAAACGACAGTGTTGGACCAGATTCCCAAAGCCAGGTCAGGAGTTCCCTAAGTGACTACAAACCAAATAATCAAAGTCCATAAGCTCTTTTTCAGTATTTAAAACATTTACTGATCATTTCTTCAACCTTCAGCTATGGTTGAGGATAAAATATGTACTGAGAACAATGCATCTAATATGGTAAAGTTACACAAACTAAATTGTTACATTTCTTTGTTTCTGACTGACTCTATACATTTGGGAAGCAGCAGCGGTTAAGAAGAGGGACTCTGGAGGCTGACGGCCTGATTTCAAATCCTGGCTCCATCACTCACTACTTCCTGCATGACTGGAGCTATGTTATTTAACCACTCAAGGTCTCAGTTTCCCGATCTGTAAAATGGGGATTATGACAAAAGCTATCTCAGAGAGCTGTTGAGGGTTTTAAATGAGTTAATCTTCGTAAGCTCTCAGCAGGAGCTCTCTGTTGGTTTCTTCCTTCCTCTTCTTTCTCAGTCTCCTCTGCTGGCTCCTCTACCTTGACGGAACCTGGGATGTTGGGGTTCTCTGAGGCTCACTACCAGATCCTCTTCTCCTCCATCTCCATCCTCTCCCTGCGGAGCTCATCATTAAGCATACAATTAAGTACTGAACAAATGTGAGCTATGAATACCATTATCTTGCACTGAACAAAAATTCCTAGCTATCAATAAGATCACAGTCATAGGGGGGAAGGAGAGAAAAAAATAATAAAAAGGAGAACCTGATGGTAAAAACATTGGTGACCACTGGTAACTACCAACTCAAAAACTCTACTTCTGGATGCTTGAAGCACATCTGCCATTGTATCATATGACAGTTGGCACCTTGAATTAAAATCTAGTGGATAAGGCTTTCTCCCTTACCAAATTATCACCTCCCTGAGGACAGTATCCACATCTGACTTAGCAAAAGCATATGATCAGCAGCTGTGGAACTAATTTCTTGGTACTCAATCCCTTACTCCTAAATTCACTCCTAAATTCTAATTTAGAAGTTAAAAAATCTCAACTTTTTCTGTAAATGCTTTTAAAGCCTCCACAGCACAGGTTCTCCATTATGTCCTTTCAATGACTTGCCCACTCCTATCCCTTGCACACACCCTTTGTCTCACCTGAAGCAAATGCTACAGATTTTCAAATGTAGCATTTCAATAAGTATCCCCATGCACAGATTCATTCTCAGCGCTTTGTCACTTTAAAATCTAACTTTTCAGAACAATTTATATTACTTTAGGAGGATAGTTACACCTAAATAAAAGCTACTCTTTCAAAAACAAAAACAAAACAACAACAACAAAAAAAGCTACTCTTTCAAAATTTCTAAAGTGGAAAAAAAAAAAAAAGGACGCCCTCTGAGCTACAGGAGACAAAGCCTGTGTGAGTTACATGTTTCTGTGCCCTTCCTCCTCATCAATGAGTCATGACACAATGTGAGGAAGCTGGACCAAAATAGCTACCCACCTGACTAGGTCTTTAAATGCCTTCATTATTACAACATGATGAGCAACAGTTGATAATGAAACAAACAAAACAGGACAGAGCAGAGACTACTGGCAAAACTGCTGATATTAGATAGACTAATTACAGTATATATTTACACTAGATTGCTATCTAAACTCTGAGACAAAAGCGAAGGCAGGTTTGAAAGTTGCCACATTTAAAATGTGCAATGGAGGGCCAGCCCGTGGCTCACTCGGGAGAGTGTGGTGCTGACAACACCAAAGCCACGGGTTTGGATCCCTACATAGGGATGGCCGGTTAGCTCACTTGGAGAGTGTGTGCTGACAACACCAAGTCAAGGGTTAAGATCCCCTTACCGGTCATCTTTTAAAAAATAAATAAAATAAAATAAAATGTGCAATGGAGCCTGAAGTATCTTTCCTCTAATTTGGGAGTGATTTTTATCAGTGAAGGATACAGAACTTCAGGAAGAAGTTTAGGGAAGGATTAATCCCTTACCCCTTATTCCTAAAGAAATTTAGGGAAGCAGCTTAGGGAAGAATTTAAAAAAAGAATCAATAGAAGATGTGTGTTAATTTTAGCTGCAATGATCCAAAGTGAAGTGTGAAATGAGGAAAGCAGCCAAGGGGACACTGAGGCAGGACATGTGTACAAAGTGCCCACCCCAGACCCAGCACGGGGCCAGGTGCCAGCAACACCAAGCTTAGCAAAACCCAGTCTCTGGTCCTGAGGAGCACCCAGCACCATGGAAGAAGACAAGCAAAATGGGTAAACTTCACTACTACAACATAAGTGCTGTAACCAATGGCCAACAAAGTGTTCTGGGCAGAGTGGAGAGAATCCTGAAGGAATGGCTGGTCCTGGGCAGCATAAAGCCACTGCTCCCACTGCTTCACTTGACCAGCCTTTAAAAAAAAAAGAAAGTAAAAAAATTTTTTAAGGTTGGCCAGTTAGTTCAGTTGGTTAGAGCATGTTGCTGAGAACACCAGGGTCCGGGGTTTGATCCCTGTACTGGTCAGTAGCACCGTCCCCCCCCCCCCCAAAAAAGTGTAATTATGAAAATCATAGAGACATGAAAAATGCTTATTCTGTGTTAAATTTTAAAAGCATACAAAGGTATTAAAACTATAAAAACGTATATGAGAATTCAAGAGAATGTTGTCCTTAAGAGTTACAATAATGGTGGAGACCATAGGTGATTTTTTCCCTATTTTACAAATGTACTGCAATATTTTGGGGTTTTTTTATGCTTAAACTCATAAGAACAGCAAAGAATGACACATAGGTATAATACCAAAAAGGGAAGCTAAAGTGTCTGTAACCACAGGCTTCCTCACCTCTTACTCCTTCCTCCATTCACACAATCATAAATCTGAAATGGAACACAAAGGTCTTGTATGTGCTGAATATGTGGGGGCTGCACAGTGACCTAAGAACTGAGAGGAAGCTCTGCGCACACACGTAAAATTTAATTTTAATCAAATAAACAGTTTTCCTCTTACTCTCATTTTCAAAGTTTAAGAAGAAAACAAGTATTAGCCTTACCTGAGCCAAAATTTTCTATCAGTGTAATTTCTTCCCTAGGCATTACTTTTAAGCTACCTCAACTCTTTTGTGGGAGATGGCTAAGCTCTAAATAACTAAGTAAAGAAGTTATCATCAAATAAAAGTCTTTTTAAAAAGGAGGGGTGGGAAAGTGAAATGGGAAGAGGATCAGACCAGGGATCAGAAGGCAGGTTTTGGTCGACCTGCCAGGTCCTGGCCAGGTGACCCAGCACGGAAATGGAGAGACTATCTGCTCTGCCTAGAACACTATAAAGATCAAAGATGATGTTTGTAAAGACGCTCTGAAGAGGATAACACGCTTTATAAAGTAAAAGGTGGTGTCTTGTCAAATGTACACTATTAATTTGACCTGTTTGTGTTGTCATAAGGAACCACATAAAATCAGTCCCCTCATATACACTTTTCTATGTTGTTCATTACTTGTAACTTGTCGTTTTAAAGGCACAGAGTCTCCCCAGTCCTCGTAGCTGCCCTGGTGCTGCATTTTTGATGACAGAGGTACAGTTCAAGGCATTCTATTTAAGGAAGGACATTTCTGGGGCATCCCCAATGGACCTGCAGAAGAAAGGGTCACATGGAATACAGGGTTTCCATAACCTACATGCAATGCTCCCAATTTTCATTCAACAGCAGGGCTCTTTCAGCACTATTTTGGAAAACCACTTGGCTTTCAAATCCTTTAAAGCAACAATAAATGTTTCCTAGCCCACTGAAGGAAGGAAATTTAGTAGGATGAGGGGCATGTCAGAGCAGCTTTGCAGGGGCATCTTCCATCCAGTGATGTTTATTCAGGTGCCAACCATGCCCCTCCCCCTCAACACCTGTACGATATTATTACCACACAAGTTACATTTTCTGGGGAAAGAAAATGGTTTGAGTTTTAATTTTAAATACACTAATAAGTCCAATGAGTAATAAACCACTTTTATGACTAATGTGCAAATAAAGCACATCCTGGACATCTGAGAAGACAACAAACCAACACATACTGTATATAAATTCCCAATTCTCAAATGACACTAATTCTCAGAATTATCAGACCAATCTTTCTTCACATTAAAGATCATTTCAGCAGCGCCACCACTGTCTTCACCACTGGTCACTTCATCTTTGCAGAGGCTCCAGATTTCTCCTGAACAGTGCTTCCATCAAGGCAGTGGGTCCTCTGTGCATATCCCCACACTTCAATTTCACTGAAGTTTCGTATTTTATTCAACAAGCAGAGTTTTATTAAATTTTTTCTTTTTGATAAATTCATTCACATTACAGACCCAAGCTTCTACCAACTTTAATGCCCGTTCTTTTATTTAGCCAAAACTTCTGTTTTCTGGCTAATAACTTTCTCAGAATTTTCACCCCCTCAACACTAATAATTGCCTTTTTTTTCACAAAGAAGCAAAGTCTTCTGCAGTTCAAGAGGTTACTGTTTATAAATTAAGTATAGGATAACAAAAGCCCTTGAGGCTGAAATGTTAGGTGGCTGGCTAGGCTCACTTCCCAAGCCATTTACTCCGTAAGTATCTAGTTCTTATGAAATAGCCCTAGAGCCCAGCCTGGCTGTAATTAGTGCTTCAGCCAAATTACAAATAACTGCCCATCATGGCCCTTCAGGGGTCACTGGTAAACAGTTCAAGACCTGACTATTAAATCCAAGAATGCTAAATGTTGAGTGTACTCACTGAAAGGCTAAACAAAAGATCTAATGTCAACCTAAAAATATCCCTAACACAAACTGGCAATGAGTCTCTGAAGTACCACAGGTAATTTATATTTAAGTGGTCAGGGGGAGGGGGGAGTTTTAACCTAGCACACGAATTGTGTGTATGTCCCCAGCACCGAGCACAGTCCTCAGCAAGGAGTGAGTTGCAGGAAGACTGCAGATGGGCCTGAGGCCTGGGTGGTCTGAGGGATACCACCCCGGGGAATCTGCCTCTGGCAACTGACCTCTGCTCCATGCATTCTCCTAGGGAGCACCCGGGGATGCATTAGGCTTGTTACCAGTTACTTGAATCTGAGAAGCAGGCAGCCCACACCTAAGGTCTCCAGAATAGCTCTGGGAACCAGAAGGGCCTACTGTAAAAGATGTGCAAATGTATACAGGGCTTGCAGAGAAGTGTGCACATGCTGAGTGGGGACAAGGGTTCAGTGTCTGTGGCAGCAGGTGTCTTCACAGACATGATGCCATGGTAGGAAGGCACCAGAGCTTCTCCCACCTACATGAAGGTGCACCCTTTACCAAGGCAGACACTGCCAGCTATCCACCCAATGTCCAGTCTCTCCTTCTTCCTTATCCACAGAACCTCAGTTTTATTTGGGACAGCAAAATTCCTATACGAAAGATGCAATTCCCAGCCTCACCTATAGTTCAGTGGCTGATGAAAGGTAACTGGAAGTCAGGTAGATGTTGGCGGGGGAACTAACTGGGCTGGAAGGTAAGTCCTCTTGCCCATCCCCTCTCTCTCTTCTTCCTGCCTGGCCGTGTGTGACTGAGCAGCTCCCGCAGTCGTCTTGCACCTTCAGGAACTCTGATGCTAAAGACGGAGAGAGAGAAAAATGGGAATCTCAGGACCTGATGACCAAGGAGCCAGCTAATCAGCTTGGGACTGCTGCCTCCAGACTCCTTCTACATGAAAAGTAAACATTAATCTTGTATGAGCCATTTATTTGAGTTTTCAGTTACATACAGCTGAACCCAACCCTCATTAACACACTTATATTAAAGGAACTCGTATCCTTTGCCAGTATTTTTTAGAGTCTCCATCAATCAATTCATTGTCACATTTTGATAATATTTATGTTCAAATAAATATCTGATGGACAAATGAATAACTGGATCCTACCCCTGAAGCCCAAGACATTTATTTGCTTCTTGAGTTATCTCCAGTTTTAAAGCTTGCTAGAAGTTCCAAGACGGCCCCGAATAACCCAAGTCCTCTGTGGGAACATCTTATAGTCTTAAGCCATCTCAAGCCTAGTGGCAGAGAGGAGAAAGTACACTTATAGCCCTTATTCTTCTTAACTTGTTGATCATGTCCTCAGTTCAAAATGTACTGTACAAAATGGTAGCCACTAGCCACATATGGGTATTTAAATTAAGTACAATTGAAAAAATATATAAATTCTGCTTCTCAGTTGCACTAGCAACATTTTAACTGCTCAATAGCTGCATGAGTCTAGTAGCTACCTTACTGGGTAACACAGATATAGAAAATTTCTATCATCAAAGAAAATTCTACTGGAGAGCACTGGTGCAGAAACACACTTTTTCCCTTGGCTTCTGTGACAACCAGCCCTCTCCTAAGTTTCCCTTCTACCTCATTAGTAATGCCTAATCCCCAGGCCCTCATCCTCTATCTACTGCTCAAATGCTGGTATTTCTCAGAGTTCTATCCAAGTCCCTCTTCTCTCCTCACTCTGCTAGGGGATCTTCTATGGCAACAACTGTCATCTCTATGCAGAAAGCTTCAACACTCATGAACATCTTAATATCCTCAGAAACTTCCTGCAAGAACTCAAGGTTCATCTAAATCATGACTGTGGTGTAATAAAGAATATATCTGGTTTTTGTCCTGGTTCTTTGCATAGAGCTCTTAAAACCAGTGGAATTTCCTGGGTGACAGAAGTATCTTTTGTTATTCATGACAAGCCACTTTTCATCACACCTGAGTATGTGCTAATAAGGTGACAGAGGTAAGCCCTTAGGTAGTTTTCAAGGGAAGGGCTGGCCAGAAAAACTAAGCAGGTGACTAGAGAGTTGGAACTTTCATTCCCACCCCTGTCCTCTAGGGAGGAAGGGGGCTGGAGACTGAGCTCAGTCATGTGTCCTGTGATAGAATAAGACCCCAAACTCTGGACACCCAAGGTCAAAGAGCTCCTGGCTGGTGAAAACATGGATGTGCCAAGAGGTCACGCACCTGATTCCATGGGAGAAGCATGGGAGCTCAGCATCCAAGACTCACCCAGACCTTGCCCCACGTGTCTCTTCCACGTGACTGTTCCTGAACTTTAGCATAAAACAGTGATCGTTAAGTATACCACTTTCAGTGAGTTCTGAGAATTGTTCTAGCAAATTGCCAAACCTGACAAAGTGATGGGAACCACCAAATTTATAGCCAGTTGGTCAAAAGTGCAGATAGCTTGAAGACTTATAGCTGGCACATGTCATAAGAGCAGTCTTGTGGAGACTGAGCCCTAAAACCTGTGGGTCCGACACTAAGTCCAGGTGGTTAGTGTCAGAATTGAGTTGAATTGCAGGACACCCAGCTGGTGTCAGAGAACTGGTGTCGAAGTACTTAAGACCTCTTAACCATTGTTCTCATATTTGGTCAAGAAAGAGTGGTTCAAAATTGCAATCCTAAATGATACTTTTAATTCTTGGATTACTGCATACAGGTTCCCAATCCAGACAGGGTATTCAATTCCAACTTAATTGTAATTCATAGAGTTCTCAAATTCATGGAGGGTATCTTTGTAACTAAACAACCAATAGAGGAACAGCTACTTTTCATAAGGCTCAGAAGTCGGTGGAAAACTCAAATTTATAAAGTTAAATTAGCAGATTTTAGAAAAGGGTTTACAAAAGGATTCTTTCTGATAGCAAGCTTTCCTTGTACATTTAAAATATAATTTAAAACATTTTATTTATACTCAGTTTTTTAGGAATATATCTCCCACATCAGCTACCCTGCTTGATTAAACTTTGGCCACAATTTCCCTGAGTTCAAACAATGCTGATAAGAAAACGGGTTATATTTTATTTTACTAAAAAAATGTTTTGATTTTATAAAAAGTAATTCCAGGATTTGTTTAGCAATTTCATCTCCTGAACTTACTGGATTTTTTGTTATAGCAGTGGTGATGGCATTTTGTTCTAATTTAGTTTTTGGTTTCATTGTTATGTTTTGCTTTAATTTTTAATGCAACGTTTGGGTGTTTACAGAGCCTGGTTCCTTTCATATCTGTCAACGGTTAGAGGGGTGTCCCTAACATTTTTATAAACTGTAGCAGGGATGTCCTTTCCACTGAACCTCAATGACTTCCTTAATGGCTCCCATCCTCCCCGCGGTTACCATGGGAGTCACCATTTTCTACAACTGCTCATCAGTTCTTCCCTGGAAATTCTAGAACACAGGAAAAATAGTCTGCCTCAAGACACCAGGGTCATAATATGAAAATCATGGGGGGTGGAGCCAGCCAGGTTTTACCACCTGGACAGAGAAGCAGAGGATGCTGGTCTATGACAGAAAAGAATAACTAAGAAGCACTGAGGGCAGCTAAAAGAGAGGAGAGACACAGAGAGGGAAAGAGAAAGAAGGAAAGAGCTTTCCAGGCCCCATCCACATAGCTTCCCAGACTCTGGCTCCAGCCTGTATTCTGTAGACAGCCCAAAATCCTTCCAATAAATTCCTTTTGTGTAAGTTAGTTCAGTAACATCTCTTTTACTTGTAACCAAGAAACCCTGACTAAGAGAAGGCAAAACAGAAACTTGCAGTGGTCATCCAAACCCAGCAGGGCCCTTAAGCCAAAAAGAGACCAGCCACCCCTCACCCTGCTTTCATGTCAGGGCCTAACTGCAGAACCCAATGCACTGCTCCTCACCAGGGCACCGCAGGACTACAGAGCTGTTCTCTGGCAGGCCCTTGGGCCTCAGGTTAACTCCTCTAGCTAACCACCAACTATTGCCAGGTTAAAGGGGAAATGAGTTGTTCTCTACTCTACACCACTGCTTTGGGAGTACAACACTCCCATGCCTGGACAGCAGAGCTTCCCTAGGTACAAGAGCAGCACATCAACCCCAGAAGAAATGGGGGCACAGCACCCAATCACCCAATCAATCTGGGACAGAAAGGAAGCAAAAGGCAAGCCCAAGGGCCATCACATTAGACAGAGAACACTGATGATTTACCATGGAGAAGCAGCTGCAATTTTTTAAGTATGTCAAAGTTCTTGGTTAAAACCTGACACATCATCATGGTTACACAACAATATGAATGTATTTAATGTCACTGAACATACACTTAAAAATGGTTAAAATAGCAAATGTTATTATGCACATCTTACCATAGTTCTTTTAAAAAGATATATTGAAATAGTTACAAAATCCCCTCAGTGGCAAACACACCATGGGCGGTATACATAGGAGAGTCATGTTAAGTAACATGTTCCCTGGCCCTGGGCAACTCAGTACAGAACTGGTGCTGACTTGAGTGGTCAGTTTGGGTGGGCAGAAGAGTCTCAGCTTTTTTGGGAGGGAAGGGGACCAGGGGTTGTTGAACCAAGCAGCCATGTTCTGAAATTAGTAATAACAAAAACTCACTCCACACAGCCTATTTCCCCCAACCTAGTAATACCTGATCAGCACAGTCTTAACATTACTAATTCCTAAATATTTCAACATAAACGGAACAGTTCCTCACTCCTCAGAAATCACTGCTGGTTTCCTATCCATCCACAAACAGATGGCAACTCAGAAGAGTCCTGTTCCCATTATGCCAACTTGGCAGGAGGTTCACCTGCTGCCACCTGAAAAACCAATCCCTCCCACCTTTACACAGAAGGCTCCCCTACACAACTAAAATCCTGCCTGGATGCCCACAGATCAGCATCCTTAAAAGCACAGGAGTGGGGAGTCTCATTACAACTCTACTAATTAATAAACATAGGGAACGACCACACCATACCCTAATATAATTATAGGAATACTGTAGCTTTTCACTGCAACTCCACTATATGGTTCAGACAGGTTCCCTGCCTGATTACACTGGGATGTAATCCAGCTTTGCTAATATATCCATATGTATAAGAATCAGAGCAGATCTTATTACATCAAACCTGGAGGAAAAGCTTTGGGGATGCTAAAGTTCAATTTCAGTCACATTAATACACCCTTAAAATTTTATTTACAGTGAAACCATCTATATACTGTTTTTATAACCTCAACATAGATTTCTTGGCTGCAATTTTTTAACTTAAATGATCAAAGATTAAGAGAACGAAGACTGCTCACAAATTACCCCTAAGATAGAAAACATGAAAGTTACCTTAGTGGGTGGGATGGGTGGGTGGGTGGGATGGGTGGGTGGGTGGGTGGGATGGGTGGGTGGGTGGGTGGGTGTGTGTGTGTGTGTGTGTGTGTGTGTGTGTGTGTGTGTGTGTGTGTGTGTGTGTGTGTACCAAACATACATATACACACATGCCATACATATACAAACTCACACAACATGTACATACATACTGGCAAGAAGAAAGAAAAGAATCTGGATTGTTTACTTCATCAGATTCCAAGCAAAGACGCTCTTCTGCACTCTCTGGACATACCTGCTCATCACTAGGGCCTTAACCACTGACTGCTCCTTGCCTGTTCAGCAAACCAAACTGGACTCTTTGGAATGTTAAGCCAGGGTTTTCTTTAGCAGCAGCAGTTTGAAGTTAACTACAGCTCACTATATTCATGCCATATCCAATATTTAAACCCTTGAGAGGCTCTGCTCCTGCAATAAAAACCAAAATCCCTAAACACAGCATACAAGGTCCAGCTTTGACCCTCTGACTACATCATGTGCCACCTTTACATCCTGTGTCTCTCCTTCATGGTATAAATGAATAAATAAATGAAAGCTATTGCAACAGTTAGCATGTCTTTGAGCGCAAGTAACAGATAATCCAATTCAAATTGGCTTAAACAATAAGGCAATTCATTTCATCTACAAGTCCAAGGTGGGGTGGCTGCCAGGCATGGTATGCCAGGGCTCTGAAGTTTTCTCTGCTGTTTGCTTGGCTCAGTCCTCTCCTCTGTGCTGGCTTCATGTTCAAACTGCTAGCAAGATGGCTGTGATAATTCCAGGCACCACATCCAGACATGACAACTTTCAGAGGAAGAAAAAGGCCATCTTTCCTACCGTTGTCACTTTAAGATAGAGACGTTTCCAGAACCTTTGGACAGCCCTCTCTCTCATCTCATTGGCCAGTACTAAGTCTCTGGCTTACCCCTACAGCAATCACCATGGAGAATGGGACCAGTGTGACTGGCTGAAATAAGTCAGGATTTACCCCTGTGCTGGGGATGGGACCACAATCCCCAGAATCACATGGGGAGAGGGAGTATCTAAACAAAATCCTAATTCTACTTGTAAGGAAAAAGGGAGGTTAGATAGGCACTCAACAGGGTTTGCTAGTTATCAATCTGGAAGTCACAGACAGTGTTAGGGACCAGAGAATATATCCCAAATTGATAACTAGCAGACCAGCATCACCCCCAGGTGGATCTATAAAAATGGACGGATAAGTGCACAGTGGAAATTGTAGGGTAACGAAGAGGGTAAGAAAGGGGACATAGGGTTTTTAATCAGGGGGTACAGACTCAAGTCCCAAGACTTCTGTTTAACTGCTTATTACTATTGACAAATCCCTTAGCCTTGGTTTTCTCATGAGAAAATGTACTTGACATACTATGTATGGTTGCTGTGAAAGCCAAATAGAATGGCATATGTGGAAAAATACTTCGTAAACTAAGTTCTACACATATGAAAGCAATGATTATTACTCGCAATGGAAAAAGTCACAAACCACTGAGAAAAACTGCTTGGAAAAAAGGCCAAGGCTCCTATCTGGCCAAACTGAAGTATGTTCAATCTACTAATGGACATCTATTTTAAAAATGATATTTCTATTGATTACTGGTGACTTGGTTGGAGGCTTTCCAATATGATCTACCAATCCTCTCTAATAGTTGGGATGGAATACAGAAACTCTACAGAAACTGTCTTCCAGGTCAGCTGAAAACAAAAGCCAGAATCTCCTTCCCTGCTCTTTCCTGACCTCTCTTCCTCAGGCATGAACAGCAGTCATATTCTCACTGTTTTCTAAATGGAAAGGGAGGGTGGTGGTGTTTACAAAGTCAGAAAAGGTTAAGAAAATTTAAAAATTCAAAGTGTTTTCAGTTAAAAAAAGGGGAGACGAATTGAATGTACAAGTAGAAGATGGCAGTTACCCATGAGAGAGCTCAGCCCAGCTGACATTAACAAGTGTAAGCTGAGAAGCTAATAGATGATAAATACACAGGCATCTAAGGCCTCCCTGCTAATGCTATTTTTATCAGGCAGTGTAGACATGAAGCCACCCAACATGTAGCCTGTTTTACCTAATTTCCTGTCTGTCCCCCATCTCTTTTTTCCATTCAATCTGTCTCCACCTACAGCAGGGGTAAATATGGGCAAGCAAGCCACAGAGATTTTCAAAACCTATCTTAAGAGTAAGACAAGTACTTATTTATGCAGAATGCTCCATCTAGGCAATAAAGTTGGAAGAATGGTCATGCCTAGCACCCAGATTCTGGAGGGTGAAGGAAGTGATATACTGGGGTTACAGGTTGGCTTTCTTTGATGTGTGGGAACATAAAAAGCTTCCTCACAGTGAGCGTGTATTTCTCTCCTAGACTTAAGAGTCATTAACGTATCCTAATTTTCCACTGTGGTCCAGGCAAAAGAAGAACAAGGTAAAGAGCAAAGACTTCTTAGGGAATTACAATGAACAGATTAATGGAAAATGGAAGCAGTAACTGGAAGTTTGGGCAATGTGAGAGGTATTTCTATGCCCAAGTTCCTGGTGTCCTACATGTGTAGAACAGTGCCACTGCCAAGATGTAAGCTTCATGGGGCAGGTGTGCTAGTTTTAAAGACCAATGATCAAGAATATTTTCCATCTAAATTACAAGTATGGGGGCTGGCGGTTAGCTCAGTTGGTTAGAGTGTGGTGTTGATAACATCACGGTCCAGGATTTAATCCCTGTATCAGCTAGCCACCAAAAAGAAATACACAAATAAATGAATAACATACATGTGTGTGAAAGAACTCTGTAAACGGTAAAACTTCACATTTCTAAACAAACAGGGTGTTTTCAGGATAGATACTCTTTACAGCGCATGTTGCCATTTGTGGTCCTGCCTGTTTAAAATCTAACCCATCTAAATGCAGTGTGGTACCCCGGGAAAAGGACATTAGTCAAAAAACTGGGGAAATGTGAATGAAGTCTACAGTTCAGTTAATAATGTACCAATGTTAATTTCTTAGTTTTGACAAATGTTCTATAGTTATGCAAGATGTTAACATCAGAGGAAACTGGGAGAAGGTATACAGGAACTCTTTATATTATTTTTCTAACTTACTGTAAATGCAAAATTGTTCCAAAATAAAAAGCTTACTTAAAAAAAATTAAATACTCAATATCTGCAAAAGAAAGAAGGAAGGAAGAAAGGAAGGAGAGCGAGAAAAAGAGTCTGGCCAGTTAGCTCAGTTGGTTAGAGTGCAGCCTTGTAACACCAAGGTTGTGGGTTCAGATCCCCAAACCAGCCAGCCACCAAAAAAAAAAAAAAAAAAAAGAGAGAGAGAGAGAGAAAGAAAGAGTGAGCAGGCTGGCTCCGCAGGAAAAGACTTTCTAAGCAAACCATCAAAATAGAAACTATGGAAAAAAGATTGATAAGTTGACGACATAGAATATTTAAACTTTTATATGTCAAAATATGTCATGAACACAGAGTTGCAAGGCAACCAACAAACTATGAAAAATATGTAAAATACCTACACACATAAGAGGTTAATATAGTAACAGAGTAAATTCTATAAAACTTCTCACCTTAAAAAAAAAAAAGGCTGCATTCCTAAGTGCTCTATCTGCTACAACTGTTTTCACATATTTCAGATCTATGACATGCCCAAACTCATATTCAGAATCTCTCTAAACCACATATTCTTTCCCCTATTCCATCCAATGCCTCTGATTCCCCACAGCTTCCCGGGCCAAAGGCTACCTTCTGTTTAATTTGACCATTCCTAAGCAAAGACTCCTTCTCTAGAATTCAAAACTCTTTTCCTCTTCGAGCCCAATACAGCAAGTTTAGCCACTTGGTGCCTGCAATAGTGATCTGGTCAAACTAGAAGGGAGCACCAGCCAATCAATCTGGACAGAAGAGGGAAGCAGAAAAGCAGTCAACACAGGTGGGCATTTGTCTCCCACCTGGAGCCCCTTTTACCTGGATTTCTAGAGATTCGTATATTCAAAGAAGCAGCATCTTTTGAAATAAAATACAGTTTCCCCTAACTCGGCAGTCTGTATTAGAGCCAATCTATCTCAGTAATTTTTTGATTATCATTTCTGTGTTTTTTAAATGTAAAAGGGGACCAAAGAATTAGAAGAGAGAATATACAGTACTTCTTTCAAGATTTCCCGGTATACATATAGCTTACATTAAGTCAGAGTTAGAATCATATTAGGAATTAATATTAGTCATATTTTCATATTAAGAATTAAGAAGGCTGTGAATCTCATGTGACACTGAAGTTCCACACACAAAACAATATAGAAGCCAAGAAACAAAATATTTTTCACACAGAACAGAGTGTGATCATGATCAAACCAATGGACTAAAAATTCAGTGGCTAAAGGTTTGCATCCACATTAGTTAACTATTCTCTTCCAATAGCATTAGACAAATCTATGCTATCAGATAGTTGGCTTCTCAAAATACTTATGTGGTAACAGACGGAACAACTTAAGGTACAAAATGAACAGAGGGTATTAAACCAAATCTTAATGCCTAGGAGCTCATTCATGATCTAATTTATGAATGAGTCCAGACTCCCCAGCACGTCTCATTCTTCAGGCAACCCACCTTGGGTCCACTTTATTGCTCATTAGCACCAAAGGAGGTCTAACTCAAACCAATTTTGCTAGTCATTAACAATCTAGTAAAAGGTTTGATAATAACTGACTAAAATTAAAAGATTGAAATAATTGGCTTAAATTGACCTCCAGAGATTACTGGTATCATTCACCCAACAGTGCTCGTCCTATTTCCCACAAGTGTTGGCTGTCCTGTACACGCAAGAGAAATGCGTCAATTCCTCAAAGCCAAGCACATGCCATCTGTGTCATGTGAAGGAGAAAGAACTTCCCTATCTGAACATAGGTGAAGGGTGGCCAAGGAGATTCCATTTATGACCATGGGGTCAGCCAAGGAGACCACAGTTACTCGTGAAATACAGAAAGCCAAGAAAGGAAGAAAACGTGACATCCCAAGGCTCTCAGAATTGAGAACAATATTCCTACCATTTCTGAATCACATGGTCGGCCTTGAGACTTCTCTATTTATTTTGCAATAAACTTGTTACACAAATTTACAGAAAGCTGATTTCAAAGCATCTCATAAACATCATTGCTTCTATATATACCTCAGTAAAGAAAAGCATTTTTAGCCTAGGAGGGACCTACCATGTTACTTAATATTTCCCTATCACATTTCTTGCACATAAATGCACATAAGATACAAATTTCAATCACTATGATTAACTACTTTTTATACTGTGTCACAAAATTCTTCAAGACAATGTTAATTGGTCAAAAAATTTAAATAGATATATTCCATACAGCAATGCACTCATGCAGCTTATTAATGACCCAGAAACAGTCTGGAAGTGATTAGTTAAAATTAAAGGTTGATATAATTAGATAAAATTGAATTATGGCAATAGTGTTTGGACTTCATACATCAGCACTTTGCTCTCCACTGATAACAGAGACCTGGCTGTCATAGCCATTAGAGCTGTGAGGAGGAGGGAGATGCAAAATCAAACACAAACAGGATGCCATAAATCCGAAAAAGGTTGGGAACTGATACACTAGTAAACTATAATGGATAGATTCTGGGCAGCATTCCAACCCTACACTACTTAATTTATTCACAAGTCCCTTAGAATCAAAGCTGGGTAAGGAGACAAAAACATACATGTGCCACCTTCATTTTCACTTCTGTCACAGTATTAAAAATTACTACTAATGGAATAAGATAAGCAAACTGTGAGCTTTCTATCTTTTACTAACAGTTGTGTTTTATTCCAAGCAATTTGAATATTACAGGATTTATTTCATTATTCAGGTATCAGAAAATTAACTCAGAAAACTAAATTTCCTACATATGAAACACAAGACTGGGTTTCTCATTTCATGGGAATAGATGACAAGAACAAAAATGGAAAAGGTTCAAATTACTTGTAAGGGCTGGAAAATGTGACCTGAGTGTCAACCACATTCATCTACCTGGCTCTCCCCTGATCTGACCTCCTTAAACCTCTTTCTCTCAGATACATTAAATCCAGGCACTACTTTTTAAAGGCATTCTTCTCTAATTTAACAAATACTAATACACAGTTAAACCTACTGATTATTTAATAATTCTGAACAGTATCTCTGGCCATCTAAAATGTTAGCTCTGGCTGACCAGGGTGTTTTATGTGCACAGTATAAGCCTAACTTCTTATGATGCAGGTTTTGATATTCTAACTATTGCAGCTGAATTTGTCCATCTGGTTTTGTGGCTGTAAGGGTTGTCTGAAGCTTAAGAAATTGATTATGTGTAAAGATAATCCTGTATATCCTCAGCATATGGTGACATCACCACTGATCAACTTTTCATAAACATTAAAACTGTTCCAGCACTAACAGCTTGGCCTATTGTTTGTCTAAGGAATACTGACACTATTATTTCATTATAGCTATCAGTAACAATGACACGTATTTCCCCTAGGAAGTGAAATATACTCCTAACATCCAAAAGTGGCAAAGGTACAGAAGCAGGGAAGAATGACATGAAACTGAAAGGGTTTTCCACACAAGACTCTTCATTTCCCTCACTAGGGACTGAAAATTATACACATACACAAATTAGAGGAGTAACTGCCTCAAGAAGTTTTAACTAATCTTCCTTTTGTCTTTAGCAAAAAACTGGTAAACATCCAGCAGGATGAAAAAATTCTGAACCCAGTGACATCTGTCTGTAACTTTAAGTGGAATTCGAAAATACTTGAGCAACAGTTTTTGAAAACAGATACAAATAAATCTTTAGAACTTAGTGTTCCAACTAGTAACTAGTTGGATCAATAGCTAAGACATAAAAATACAGGCTAAGACTTACTTCATAAAAATTATTCATTGAAAGGGCCAAATTCTTAGCCTTAACCAGACATTAATAGATATGGTACTACAAATACTTGAACCCAGTGGCTCTAATATGCCCATTCCAAACTGGGAGAAGATGTCTAAGTATTAAGACTACCCCAAAGGAAAGAACAGTAGAAATACTCATAACAACATAATACCTTATGTAATGTGTTTCTAAGTCCTTTCACATCCATTACAATCTAAATGTAGTCTTTAATTTTTAAAAAGTGAGAAATTAATAGCTTACATTGTAGTAGGTGTTATCTTTTTCAAAGCTCTCTCACATCCATTTTGACTCTGGTGAAAAAGATATTCAAAGAAATCTATATTATCTGCACAGCATCACTGCACACCTACAGAATAATTTCCTACACTCCACAACCTACTACAGCATTACTATCAGAGTTTTCCATAAACAATACACATTTCAATTCTATTCTTGATACTCTTTCTTTCTCTCAAGGATGAGTATCTTGGACACCAAGTAAGTACAGAGAGTGCTATTCCCGCTTACCGACATCACAAAAACATACAGCAACCTTTGAACAACACAGGTTTGAACTATGCAGGTCCACCTATGTGGACTTTTTTTTCAATAAATATACTGGAAAATTTTTGGTTAGGTATGTCATGAATACATGACAAACCTAACCAGTTAAATTGCCTACCTAACTGTAGGGTCATTAGTTAAGTACTTAACTACTTAAGTAATGTGCAGTCAGCTGCAAGCCTGGAACTGGACCTTCAATTGAGCAGGGGTCAGCATGCCTAACCACCCCCACACACCCACTCCAGCATTGTTCAAGGGTCAACTGTATTTGATTCTGAATTAACAGTATTTAAAGGGAAAAACAGCATGAATTTTTAAATGCATGAATAATCTAAAGTTTTAATTTTGACCAATCATTTTCTATGTAAACAGGAAACCAGAGTTGACCCACTGGTATAGGTCTCAGCATGTTAAAGGTATAGTTAGAGGTAAAAGAAAACGCAAGTTTATTAGAGATTGCAGTAATTTTATGAAGATGTGGTAATTAAACATTCTGAGCAAAAAATGTATTTAATTTTAACAAAATAGGGAGTATCAATTTCCTTGTCTTCCTGGAATGTCTTCCTCTTTCTTTAGTTAAAAACATCTCAACTCTTCTTGTGAGTCCTCCTCTATTCTATATGGTCTTTATGGGAATGTCAATTGAGAGCAAGTCTACACACACACACAAACGCGCGCGCGCCAAGGGTAGGCAAATGACCCATATTAGGCGATCATATGCTCTCTCCAGGAAATCTGAATCTTATGACAGGAGAATGAAACCACTTGGTACAGTCTTTGAGACCACGGTGACCTAAACAGACTATTTATTAGGTGATTCCTGAAGCCAAGATCCAACAAGCTTGCCTCCAAAGCCCAGGGGTTCACCATTTTCTATGCCTATACTATATCTACGTGCTATGCGCACTGTTCGGTAACCTTTTTCACTCAATATCATATCATGGGGATCTTCCTAGACTGGTTAATATAGATACATATCATTATTTTTCAATGGCTGCATGCAATGAAGATGCCATAATCTATTTAATCAATTCCTAATTCAAGATTATTTCCAGTTCTTTCTAGATACATATATCTTTGCTAACTTTACCTTTTTTTTTTTTTTTTAAGGATAAATTCCTACTAAATGTGAACTTTCTGGGCTGAAGGTAATGCACATTTTGTATTCTGACACCAAACAGCAGCTATCTAGAATGAGTACATCAATTTCTACATGTACTGAGACTATCTGAGAGTACACACTTCCCTTCATCTGCACCAGCACTGGGAATTACCATTATCCTTATTCCCATTCCATACTGAGAGATGCCCAAATATTAAGATTACCAAGGGAAGGAAAAGCAGAAGTCATCATAATACCATACTTTATATTAAGCTTTACCAAATCGTTTCACACTAAGGTCTAAATTGGGTCCAACTTATAATGCCAACATAATAATTGAAAAACAGTGTCTTAGTCTGCTTGGGCTACCTTAACAAAATATCACAGACTGGATGGCTTAAACAACAGAAATTTATTTCTCACAGTTCTGGAGGCTGGAATTCCAAGATCAAAATACTGGCAAAGCAGGTTTCATTCTGAGGCTTTTTCTCTTGGCTTATAGGCAGTTACCATTTCCCTGTGTGCTCACATGGTCTATTCTTTGTATGTTCACAGGGAGGAAGAAATCAAGTTCTCCAGTGCATCTTCTTATAAGGACACTAATCCCATCATGATGGCTCCAACCTTCATGACCTCATCTAACCCTACTTATCTCCCAAGGGCCCCACCTCCTCATACCATCATATTGGGGGTTAAGGCTTCAACATACGAATTTGAGAGGAGAGGGGAGACACAAACATTCAGTCCATAACAAATGGTATCTTATTTTTGCTTTGAATTTCATTTCTTATAAATGACTAGTGAAACTGAATAATTTAATATGTTTACTGGCCATTTATTTTTCCTTCTTTTTTTTTTTTTTTTTTTTTCCTTTTTAAAAATGGTCTGTTCTGATTCCAAGTCTGAAACAGGAAGTATACAGGATGAGTCTGGAACATCTCGTCACATTAGAAAGCAAGGAAGCTATTAGATTACTACAGGCATGTCAGAAGGAGCCAACCTGAATAAGCTTACTCTCCCCAAAGATGATGAGGCAATTTGAGCATTAAAATGAACAATAACTGCAGTGGACTGAAACATCATAAATGCTAAAATAAAGGAGTTCATAATCACACACACACACACACACACACACACATACACACACACACACACACATGAAAAAAGCCTTCATCCATCACCATCAGAGGATGCTAGGTCACCAATTCATGACTTTGAAAACTGGTAAATCAAGGGAAATAATCGGACATTTTCCACACCCTTTCTATACAATCTATACCTCAAGGTAACCAAATAATTGACAAAGGAGAGTTTCTACTTGTTTAAGTATTTCAGCTATTAACTAAGGAGGGAATGATATAATTAGAATGTAACTATATTGTAATCCCTTATGAATCAATGGATCAAGGTTGCCAATATCACGATAAGAAAGAAATCAGACATTATGTACCTCCTGATGGAAATAATACTGCCACCACAAACAAAATCTGACTCTTCCGACTGAGTCTCTAAATCAAACTATCAATGTATAGGAAACACAAGAAATAAAGGAACATATTCAACATTATAGAGATGTAATCTGCAAAAGTTACAAAGGGAAAAAAGAGAACCTATAGGTTAAAAGAGACTTTCAAAAAACTATCCAATTACAATGTATGAACCTTACTGGATCTTAATTCAAACAACCCCCTACATATGCATATATGGCAGTCAGGGAATACTGATGAGATATTTCATGATATTAAGAAATTATTTTCTAGGGTGAGATAGAAGCATTGTGATTTTTTTAGAGAAGTCTTTTTCTTTTAGAGACAGGTACTAAAATATTTATGGGCAAAATTATGTGCCACTTTTATTTGCTTTAAAATAATCCAAGGAGAGGGGAGTAGGAGGTATCGCTCAACCAAGACTGGTGATGTTTTAAAACTGCTGAAGCTGAGTGGCAGATACATTGCCTCATTATACTAGTCTCTTTTGTCTTTTAGTTCATGCCATTCTTTACTATACAGGCACTGCCAAAATGGTGTCAAATCTTTTACTCTATGGGGTTTTGTTTGGTGTTAAGCTTAGAAAGACTTTCCCCATACCAGAATTATATTAACATTTCCATTTCCCTTTAATATTTATTTTAAAGGAGCCCTTTATACCCTTCCACACAGCAAAACATACCACCATTATAGAAACAGTTGGGAAACTAAAACATCATCTGCATCAGCAACAAATTTCAGAAAGATGTTCCATATGCCACTATTCACATAGAAGGGACAGGATCCAGCAAGGACATAACATTTATTAGTTTTACCACCCACTGGGTCCTGTATTTTAAAGGGGTACTAAGCATTATATAACTATGAATTTGTTTTCCTGTTTTAATTAAACAAAGGTTCTATAACTTAGTCGGTTTCTGGTCTCATGATGTTACCAACGTTGTAAATATTTAGCATACAAAAATTTAGACTGCTCATAAACAAAACGTGGTATATAAAAAGAAGGAAATTCTGACACATGCTACGACAGGGATGAACCTTAAGGATATCATGCGAAGTGAAACAGGCCAGTCACAAAAGGACAAATACTGCGTGATTCCACTTATATGAGGCGCCTAGAGTAGTCAAATACATATAGACAGAAAATAGAGGGGTGGATTCCAGGCACTGGGGGAGGGAAAACGAGGAGTTAGTGTTAAATTGGGTAAAGTTTCAGTTTGGGAAACTGAAAAAAGCTCAGGAGATGGATGGTGGTGATGGTTGTACAACAATGTGAATATACTTAATGCCATTGAACTACACACTTAAAAATGGCTAAAATGGTAAATATTATGTTATATACATTTTACCACAAAAAAAGGATGTTTAGTATATTAAAGTTTAGTAAATAAATTAACATTATCCCAGCCAAATTAAAAGAAATCTGACATTTTAATTATATATTCTACACAGTATCAGCAGTCTCACTAAAGGCAAATGTACAATTTCTGCAAGGCTTTTGGTAATGTTGAAAATATTTCACAGAATCCTAACAAGAAAAAATGCAGTAACTAAATCATGGCATTTCATAACAGGTTTTACTGAATTTTTAAATGCATTTTACAAAGCACATGCATAGTTGGACCACTCAATCAATCCATCATCACCCTTTCTCCATCCACAGAAGAGAACAGGAGAGAGACTGTAATTGATGCTGTAAATGCTGTGGAACAGTTGAAACTGATTCCTACCTAGCTTAGCCATGCACATGGTAGCCATCCAATGAACCTTCCTGAATTCAGGTACTCAGTGAATCTGCAGCAAAACCAAAAAGAAAACCTGGGCTTCACATTCTGTCCTGTAAACTACTTAGTGAGAGGGCTGAAATTTGGCCCAAATCGAGGCTACTATTTCTAACATTCTTCTATTTCTTGGGTTCTCCTCAGCAATGCTGGATGGTTCCATTTAAAACAGGATTCATGTACCAGCCATTTATTGGTTTAAAAAAAAAAAAAATTCAGAGATTTGGTCGGAAAAAAGTGTGAACAGCCAAACAACCACTCTTATAGCTCCATATGAAAACTAGAAAGTTTAATATGAGAAACACATCCTGTCTAAATGAAGAGGACATTATTTTTACATATCCAGTAGTAAATACATCATGTGATTATTTCTCAGGCAGAGGAAGTAATCATGGCTTTCTACTCACTCTCCATGTCTTAAAGTTCCATTGCTGTTAAAAAACATTTTTCCCCATATGACTCCCTCTGGCTCAGTCAGCACTACATACTTCTAACTCTAGAGGTCAACACCTCCTCCGTCACATAAAAAAAAAAAAAACAAAAAAAAAAACTGCTACTTTCACAGCCCTTACTAAAACAGAGCTTTTAAAAAAAGGAAATTCACATCGTCTAATAATTTTTCACACAAATTAAGTACTACCCTTTAAATTGAGGAACTCACCACTAGATTTGGCTATTTGCAATTTATTCATATAATCACCTCCACAACGGTTATCTATTAAGAAGAAGGGAGGACACTTGTAAACCTCCCCTTCTGAATGTGGCTATCATTGTACGACATTGAGATCAGCTTCCAAGCTACCCAGCCTGACCAGGAGTCTCTGCGTGGCTGCTCTCTGGGCTGCAGTGTGGCTATGTGCAAGGTGTCCTGTCACTTCACATCCATCACAACCCAAACCCCAGCAATCCGGCGCTGTGGAGCCTGGTGAGAACTTTCCAGGACCACAGCACCATTCCCAGTGGGCTGGCCTGCAGGAACTGAACTCCCTGAGAAATGGAGACCTCAGACACAGAGGAAGAGGCAAACAGAAAGAGACCTCCTGCAAAGGGTTTTGACATTATTCAAAACCCTAGAAATAATTTCCTCTGTGCTTTTGTAAAAGCCTGCCTACTGAGAGGACTCAATGGATATCTTTAAGGTGCTGAACTACTGTAAAATAAAAAAGGGAGGAGAGCCCCCAAATAGAGAAATCCAGGAAATGGTTCCCTGGCAAGAGGAGTTGGTTATCCCAAGGGGAGAAGTCTTACAAGACTTTCTGATCACCAGGGCAGTTTAGCACATAGAACGAGTAGGGCCCTAAGAGGCATCTATCCCAGAGAGAACTGTGTCACCCTCATTTCCTTCCACAAAGCTTAGATCACCCTCACCTTCCCAACCTTGAAGTGGTGTCCTGACAGGAAGAAGTAGACACCTCCCTAACTGCTCCAAGCGGGTCAAACTTTAGATTCAGCATCATGCACTGTGTCTTCAGCGCAGGGCAAAGGGGAAGGGTTGGCATTAGGAGCGGAATCGGCGTGGTTTGCTGGAGGAAAGAAACAGCACGGACTCCAGACAGCAGAAGCACCGGGATTTCCATGCAGCTGCCACGACAGGTGACCGGGCCGCTTTGCAGACACCCCGCTCGCCCGCGGGGCTTCGCCGAAGGTGGGGCGGGAGGACGCTACGGTGGGCAGAGCAGGGAGGGAATCCACTCCATCCAGACGCTGGGGAGGAAGAGGAGGAGCGCAGCCCCGTCTCCCCGGGGAAACCGTTTTCAGGAATTCTCTGTCTCCACAATTAAGAGAAAAAATGGCTCCAAGCCACACGCCTCCTGATGTACACACACGCACCCCGAGCTCCTCTTTCGCCCCATTTCCTTATACGCGGAAACAAAAGGCTCAACAGCAAAGCAGCAGCAACCGCCGCCTGGAGCTCCGGGGTCAGACGCCCTCTCCCCGCCACACCGCCCCTCTCCGGAGCCCCCACAGCAGCCCACCCCTGGCCCGCCACCCCGAGCCCCTGCCCCTGCCGGCCCAGCCGGGCCCCACGCCCGCCGCGCCCACCACGCCCGCCGCGCCCGGACACAGGGGCCCGCCGCGAGGGGACACACGCCCGGCGGGGCTCCGCGGGCGCTCCGGGCCGGCGCCCCCTCCCGCGGGACGGCGCCAGCGCCCGGGCCCGCCGCGCCGGGTGACAGCGGCCTCCGCGCCCGCCTCACCTCCCGGGCGGCCGTGGCGGCGGCCCCCGCGGTTCCGCCGCGCCTCTCCGCCTCCGCCTCCAGCAGCCCCGCGCCGCCTCCGCCGCCGCCGCCCCCTCCCCCCGCGTCTCGGCCGAGTCTCCGCCTCCTTCAACCGTCGCCGCCGGCCCGGCTGCGCGCCACGTGACCGCGCCACGTGACCCGGCGCGGCGAGCGGCGCCTCCCCGGCCCGCCCGCCCTGAGCTCCCCCTCCGCCCCTGACCCGGGCCGCTGCCCCGCTGGGCCACCTGCTCCCACCCGCGAAGCCCCCAGCCCGCCAGCCCCGCCGGCCCCTGCACTCGCCGCGCGCACCCCGCAGTCCTCGTGCCCTGGCCCGCGGCGCCACACACAGCCCCGACGACCTTGAAGACCGCGCGTAACTATCCCGCTCCTCGGAATCCCGGCTCACTGGACAATCCTCACGAGCCGGCCGTGCCGTGACAGACCTGGCGTCGGAACTGGACTTGAGCCGGAAGGACGCACATTACGTCCTGGGCTGGACGCCCCCGGAGACGGTCGCCGAAGAGCCTTTGATGATGGTGACCTCAGATAATGGTTTCTTTTTCAGTTGGTCTTATGGAAAAGGACAAGATAGCATCATTTTAACTCAAGGAAGAATTCACAGCCTTTTCCGCTCTATTAAACCGATGTCCTGATAAGAGCGGAAACTTTATGCATCTCTCCTTTTTTTTCCATCATGTACAAAGAAGCAATATCTCATCATGTGACTATTCGCATATGTGGTTTAAAATTGTTAAATATAGACAAGATCAGCATCCTTTCCTCCTTGGTTTAAGGTATGAAATGCCCTGTACTCGTACAGTTGAGAATAGCAGCCACTGTTTGCAAGGGCTTGGCACTGTTTTCTATTTTGCCTGTCTGCAAAAGTTTTCAAATCAGTTTCGGACTTGAGAATTTCTGCTTCTGTGAATTTTGTCAGAGAGGAAAAAAAGAAAATAGCAGGACCAAGGATCCGTTAAATTTTTAAATTCCGTGCCTATGACTTAACAAATGTTTACAAATGCTACTAGTTTTTAAATTTAAAAACAAGTCTTTTATTTTATATATTTTTAAGATAATTTATTAGACATACATGTGGGGTACCACTTTGATTTTCAGTAATTGTGCACAATGTGTGATGGTTAGATCAGAATAGTTAGTTTATTCATCATTGCAGTAGACAATCATTCTTTGTGTCCATTGACCAACTCCTCATTAGCCCCCTCCCTCTCTTCTCCCTTCCCCTTTTCCACCTCTAGTAACCACTGTTCTTTTCTCTTTCTAAAAGGTCAACGTTTTACTGTGATTGCTATTTCTTTCCTTCTCTCTGTCTCTCTTTGTTGTTCATTTGTTTATTTATGGATTCAGTTCCCAGCTATGAGTGAGAACATGCGGTATTTCTCTTTCTGTACCTGGGTTGTTTCACTTAGGATAATTTTCTTCAGGCTCATCCACATTGCTGCAAATGGTAGAATTTTCATTCTTTTTTATGGCTGAGTAGTATTCCATTGTGTATATATACCACAATTTCCTTATCCAGTCATCCATCAATGGACATTTAGGTTGGTTCCATCCCCTGGCTATTGTAAATAGAGCTGCGGTAAACATGGGAGTGCAGGTATCCCTTCAACCAAAACAGGTCATTTTATTTATTTATTTATTTATTTATTTATTTTTGTTTTTTTGTGTCCGGTAAGGGGATCGCAACCCTTGGTGTGGTGTCGCCCGCACCGCGCTCAGCCAGTGAGCGCACCGGCCAGTCCTATATAGGATCTGAACCCGCGGCGGGAGCGCCGCTGCGCCCCCAAGTGCGCCACGCCACGGGGCTGGCCCCAAAACAGGTCATTTTAAAACAAGGATATTTGTCTCAAGCATGAATGCGTGTAAATGTAATGCATTTAATAGAAATATTAATATCAGCATTATTTGATAGCAATATTTTGTACACACCCCTAAACTTAATTTTGAAACCTTTAAGAAACAAAACTACACTTAGGTCTTAAAGTACATTAAACATAAAAGCTAATCCTCACTCAACTCGGTATAATGAGTATTATGCTTCAGCGTAGTGCTCATTATTATGCTAAATACTGTGAGAAAACTAAAGTAAGAATATAAGATGGCCCTTGTCCTCAAAATTTACAGTTTCTGAACAGAATTACTTTAAAATATATACATAACTTTTTTTTTTTGTGGCTGGCCAGCCAGTATGAGGATCTGATATACATAACATTTTTTAAAGTCTCTGTCACTCTCACTCTTTCTGTCTCTCTGTCTCTCTGTCTCTGGGCCTGAAATAAATAATGACAAACCAAACCCTTACTGTCAGACTTTAAAGAGTTAGCGAATGGATTAAAGATGAAAATAAGTTGAAGAACTTCCTTGACCCAACAAATACAATCTAAGTAACAGTATAAAAAATGATTTAGCAAATACCATCAAGACTGAACAACATGTGTTCTTTTTTCTGAAAAAGAAAAAATACTAACCTGGAAACTACTCTTCTACTAATACCATAATTCTCCATATGGCCCACATGCATAAAGTCTCTTAAGCAAGCACTGTTGGGCACAAATACAGCCAACTGTCAGTGAAACTATGGAATCCGTCAAGTTTGTTTTCTACTTGTGTATTTTCCCACAGTGTCAGTGGTTTTGTGAATGTCTTTGGAGCAAGGGTCCTCATTGAAGTCCTGGTTCTACCACTTACTAACAAGGGACAACAAGAACAATATTCCTAACACTGTTTCTTTAACTGTACATTCAAATAACAATATCTACCTCACCGGGCTGTTGAAAGACTTAAATGAAATAATTTATGTAAAGTAAATTATGTGCCTGACACATAAGACGTACTCAATCAAAAATAACAGCTAAGGGTTATTAAATTTTTAACACAGGCAAACACTGCCTTGTTGGTTACTTTTACAATTCTTTCTGCTCCCTGTTTCAGCAGGTGCCTTCCATCCCCCACCTTCCCCTCTGCCCTTTAGGGATCTACTCTCTCCCTCTGCATTTTCAGAAGGAAAATGCTTAAGACCTTTATACTTGGAGACTTGTGTACAGTAATCCATTAAGTCTGTTGTGAACCTGCATTTTATACTTTTTAAAAAGACTCTCTAGTTATGAAATGAAAAAGGTTTCCCTCTTATTTAGAAATCTGAGGCAATTGGGAACCATTGGGGAGAGATTTGGCAATGGGAACCCTTTGAAAACCCACTGACCCAATACTCATTTTGTTGTGTTTAAAATACTTTTAAATTTTAGAATTTTTGGCAACAGATTTGAAAAAATTAAACTAATCCACAATTCCTAAATAATAATTACTGTAAGTAACAATGTCTCTCATATGGCATACATGATTGATTCTACTAACTGTCTGTCCATTAGCTCTAGGTTCAAGAAAAACTTCTTACTACCCTGACCAATCTCGCAAAAGTCCTGGGAGATGTGTGACTTTTCTTTGAAAGTTATGCTATCCCTTACATCTGCCTTGTGTCACACAATGAGCTCATAGCTCAAACTGAGTCTGATAGGCATTCTGCTAACAGTATGACAACTTGGTTGCAACATAAATATTGTATACTCATCAAAATGTGGCTGTGCACCTGTGAAGACGTGGGAACATAGCGGTGGTTGAGCATCTCTGTCCTACCCTAAGACTGGGCCTGAGGACACAGGGATCCTCAATCACAGCCAGGTGCCTGCGTTTCTCTGTTCACTTCTATTCTCTCCCCACTTCTCTGCTTCTCTGCACCTATCCGTCCACATGATGTTACTCTGAGACATCAGATACTGAAGCTCCAGGGGCTCTTCTCTTTAGTCCTCTTCCCTGCCTTCCTATCACCCAGCATCCTGGTGGATGTCTCCTCTCCTTCTTGGCTGAGACATAATTCAGAGCCCAAAGTTTCTGCTGACTCAAGCCCTTCAGCCACCAAGACACTCAACACAGGGTTAGAGAAACTGGATCTTGGACATGGGGAGATGGCAAAGGAGCCAGAGCTTTTGGAGAATAAGATGCAAGCCTTTTGTTTTTTGGTGTGTACTGAGAGCCAAAAATGCCAGTGCCAGCCCAGTCTTCATTATTGAAAGTACAGCATTTGGCACAGGGAGGAAATGTCCGTGGTCCCACTGTGCTCTGCTTAGCCATGCCACATGAGGACTGCTTCTCTCAGTTCAGGGACATTAATCATTGATAAGTTGCAGCACATCATGTGAAGGGTGACCAGGATAGTGAGGACACTAGAAGTTGTCTTATAACACCATATGCTTTTATAGCTGTTGAAAAAACAAGAATGTTTAACCTAGAAAGAAATGTAGAAGGCTATGATGTTGAACTTCATCCATTTAAGAGCAGTCATGTGTGAGTGTTATTCCTTTTTAATTGTTTATTGAGCTCCTACTTTGGACCTGTCCAAAACAAGAACCAGTGTGTAGGAATTTATGGGAGGGGGATTTGGTTCAGATAAGAAAGAACCTTCTCATAGGGTAGTCATCAGGGAAATGGGTAGCCTTGTCATAGCCTTGGGCCTGCCTGTGTCTGTCCTTTCACTCTGATGAGCTGGGCTGGACACACAGAAAGCGACCACAAGGTCCTGCTCACCCTGTCTTAAAGCCTGGCACCTCCAGCCAGCTAACTCTTCCTCATCTCCATCCTGTTCTGTGCCTCCCAGAGCGAAGGAACCCTTGCACCCAAGGTCTAGGACGAAAAGGACTGCTTGGCTCATTCTGGAAAGGAAAAAATGAGAAACAAGAGAAAATGGCTTTAGGGGGAAAAAGAGGAAGAAGAAGAGTTTTTGTAATTGTCTCCTTCCCCCACCCAGGAGAAGAGAGGAGGTGGCAGGCTGCCATGCTCTGCCCATCTTTCTCCTTCCTTCCTCCCAATCCTTTCATTGCTGAGGTGGTCCTTTAGGAGCTCTGAATTCTGGCCAGACACTCTCTGAGTAGGTAAATATAGTTGGGTACACATTTTTCTTTAAGCAGTGTGGTCAATGGTCTTCCAAAAGGCACTGAAGTGGCCTTAGTTAAGCAACTGTCAAGGCAGGCAGGCGCCACTGTCTTGGGAAAACTTTCTTTTTCCTGGCAATATCCTAAAAGCTGCCTCACTTCTTGATATGCAGAAGTGGTCTCTGGGAAGGAGGAATGATTTGTAAATCACTGGGAGGAAAGAGATCAATAACCCCACACCTTCCTCTTTATGGTTCAGCGATAAGGGTGGGACAGGCTGGCCCTGGTAAGGGCCATCCGCATGGAAGGGCTGGGAGCCTCCACAATGAAGTTACTGAGAGAGCAGAAGGAGATAGAATCCGTGTCAGAAAGAAGGTGGCTTGGAGGTCCCAGGGCTGTGAGGTGCTGTGTGCTGGAACTGGTTTTGACCCAAACCTCAGGAGGCTGGCTGCCCTCTGGGAAGCTACTGGGCATGAGAGCCATGGAGCTGGCAGCTGTGGGCTGCAGTGTTTGAGACTGGACACTATTAGGGAAAGGCTTGTAGCAGAAGCACAATACAGGGGAAGTGACTCCTCTCAAATATCAAACACTTGGTCTTATCTGTTTTATACAACCTGTTTGTTATATCTTGGGTTTTTGTTTGTTTGTTTGTTTGTTTTGTTTTAACCTCCACATGGGAGACTAGTCAAAACCTGTGAAGAACAGACATGGTCACAAGGCTTGGGTTATAATCCATACCACCATTTGGTGACTGGGTACATTTGGGCACCTTACTACATCTCTCAGCCTTCACTTTGTAGTCCATAAAGTGGGGAAGGAGGTATGTTCCCTGATCCTTGTCAACTATGAAATTCTATAGCTCTTTAAAGGTAATTAATTAATAGAGAGAAATATATAAGTCCCTTTCCTGACCCATGACTTCTCAATAGTTTGAAATATTTATACCAACATCCCATAAGGAATTTTTTCACTGTTGTTTTTTGTCTTTTTTTTTTTTTTTACTAAGCCATATGAAAATGGAAAACAAGGCTAACTGCAAGGTGGCATGGGGCACAACTGCATGCAATTTTATACCCCAGTAGACTTCTTAAAATATAAAAGCATCAAAATGAGTTTGCAAGGGGTAGACCTCCCCAATTACTTTTGTTTCTCCACGTCAAGTTCATCCAATGTAAGGTTCTTAAGCCCAGAGAGCTGTATAGGAAAAGAGAAAAACCAGGGCATTTTAAAATTAAATTCCTATCACTACCCCATCTTTTCCTTTTCTGTCCCTCCTCCCTCACCCACGCTTTTCTTTCCTTGACCATGAATCCAAGATATACTTAATAACCAGTAAAAAGTCATTAACAGAACCAATGTTCAAGTATTTCTTTGTTTTGGAGGAGTCTACCATAAGTTTTCTGAGATATAAGCACAGCAAACACTTAGTTATACCTCAGCCATTCTCCCCTCTTCCTTGCTAATGAACCCTAATTTATTAAGATATCCATGTTCCTCCACGTAATAGCCTGGCCACATCCCCACTCCCTGATGGGGCTAAACCAGTGGTTCTTGCAGGGTGGTCCCAGGCCAGCAGCAGCAGCAGCAGCATCACCTGGGAATTGTTAAAAACACAAATTCTCGGGCTCCACCCCAAACTTACTAAATCAGAAACCCTGGTGTTGGGGGCTGAGCAGTCTGTCTTTCCACACTGTCCAGGTGATTCTAATGCACACTGAAGTTTGAGAACCATAGGTATAAGCCAAACCTGCCAATACTATGCTCGTTCCTTAGAAATAGGCAAATGGTCTAGTTCGGGTTAATTAAACACAAGGGGTAGTCTGCTAGGAAAGCCTTTCGGAAACAGATTCTTAGGTCTTAAAAGAGTCATAAGGACAGATCCCCCTTTCAGGGGCTCTTTGAGTCAAATTATTTCATAATAATACTGAGATATCATTTGCATTTTTCAGTCTCATTCTGTTACGAGTATACACTGGACTTCTCCAGAGGCCACATGATGTGCCATACACAACAGATTGGAGGAAAGGCAGATATGAGAAACCATCTGTCCTCTATTACGCCAACATTAAAGAGATTTGTAAAAAAGTAAAACAATGCCACTCTTCTCACTAAGTTTTTTGCTTTGGAAAATATAGTTTTTTTTTCAAAAGAATGTGTTAACACATAACAGGTTTATGATTTTAAAATAAATTAATAAATAGATATTGTAAATTTTTCTCAGTTTTAATATATAAGATCACAAATATTGGTAAACATAACCCACATTTTTTTAAAAAAGCTCTTTGGAATCCTTAATTTTTAAGTGCGGGAAGGGAAGAAGTCCTGAGAAAGTCTGAGAACAGCTCCTCTGGGTGAGGATGCAGTGCCTGGGGCTGCTGCTGCCATCTTGTGACCACAAGAGGAGCCGCCAACACAGTGAGGACAGTGGAGCAGAGAGAAGCCTGGGTCACTGACCGTCAGAAATAGCCAAACGGTATGTACTCGACACACCTTCACTATCTTGAAATGTCTTGTTCGCTGATGTGATAAATACCCTTGTTGCTTAAGCAATTTTAGGTTAGCCTTCTTCTTACTTACAAAATCTTCCCAGCTGTTTCAATTTACATTTAACTCTGAGGACCTCAATAACCTTTCCATCCGTTTTGTTTGTGTTTCCGGGTCTTTGGGGATTAGTGACACTATTTACTAAATGAAAACACTGAAGCCCCAAGATAAAACTTAACTTTAAAAAAAAATGATACAGAATAAAATGTGAAAAGGTATTATTCATGAGTTTAACAGAAATCACCAGCACTCTAAAAAAAGCAGATGTCAAAAAATAGACAAACTATAAAAATGTTCTGGAACCCAAGCACTCTTAGGAAAGTAAGCCTTCCCATTAAGACTATGTGCTTAAACCATTATAATTTCTATTTTCTCAAATTGTTTCTCTTTATATAAATGCTAGCAATTTTCAATATAACTTAGTAAAAAGCTTAGATTTTGTAACTGCAAACTTAAGATTCTGAAATGATATTTGCCAATAGGACAAATGGATACAAACATCAAGTCATTCCTATAAAATTAAACACTGCTCCAAAGAGAATCGTTTATTAGACACTGAATAAATAATTTGTTATTAAAAAAACTAGATAAAGGAGAAGAATCTCTGAAAGATTTATTTAAATACTATTTAAGTATCAGACTACAGAAATAAGCAATCCCAGTTCACAATTTACCTGTATTGAAAAAACTTTACTCACCACTGCAAAATCATGCAAAAGTTTTGGATATTATAGCATAAGCCATAAGCCCATCCATATGACAGATTGTAACTAGGAAGTCTCTGCCTAGCCAGGGGTTACATTTCCCAGTGCCCCTCCACTTAGTGGGGCCCTGTAACTGAGGCTTGCCGACGGGATATGAGAAGAAGAGACATGCATCTCTTTTCACCAAAGCAGTTAAGAAATGGGTGTGCTTCTCCACACTCTGTCTTCCCTGTTGGCCAGCTAGATGCAAAGAACTTGAGGCCCCAGGGAACAAAGCCACCAGATGGAAAGGGTCTCGGTTACTGAATCACTGCTGATGGAGAGCTGACTGCCAACAAGAAACACGTATATGGGACTGCTAAAGCAGTACAAAAAAACTTCATTTTGTAAAGCCTCTGAAAACGGCAGCTAATATTAACATAGATCTAAGCTATTTTGAAGTGTTGAAACTCTAAGTAGGCATCAGAAAAGTTTTTGACCTTAGGAGAAAAAAAGAGTAAGCTTCATGTTTACTGTTGTATCACCATCCCAGTGTGTAGAACAGTGGCAGGCAGTGATTAAATGAGTGATGAATAATTGAGTGGATAAATAAATAAATAAATAAATTGATGAATGGGCAGGTGGATGGATGGATGAATTAGGTGTTCATATGAAAGCTGTAACAGTTTGGAATAAAATAACAGTAAGCTTTTGTGGGAAAGGTTCTACATGTTAATCAGTATTTATTTTTGTATATTTTAAGTAAAGGAAGAACTAGATGAAGCTGTCTAAGAAGGTACGGAGTTTTCCTAGAGATATTAGAGAATATAGACCAGAAAACTACTTGGCAGAGGTGTAAGTCGTGATAGAGAAGGTTCAGGCTTGGAAAGGTGGTTGTGGTAGATTTGCCTTGATATTCTTTGATCTTTTAAATAAAGTGATTAGCTATACGAGTTAAAAATTCTATCTTTAGCTATTTTAATAATGAGAGCTATTTTTAGGTTTTTAAATTATTATTTTAAGAAATAAAAATATAAAATGAAAAATCCAGTCAGATAGCAAAGGAATCATTATAATTTGAGTACATATAATTACAGTCAAAGTACCATAAAGGAAATCACCAGCTTCTGAAGTTCTGGCAACCCTAAACACATACGGTGACAAAAATCAATATCACTTAGTATGACAGTAAGAAAAATATCTTTGATATTACTTATGAAAAATTTCAGAGGATGAGAGAGAAGATATACAATGACATTCATTTTTTTTCTAAAGTAGAATTCTAAATATTAATTGTTTCTCTTAATAAGATTGAAAGATGGAATAGGAAGTTGGCTTGGAGAAACAAGACAATAGGAAGTCCAAAGATTATAGTTTTCCTAGAAATGATTCTATTTTAGGAAAATAAAATCAATCAGTCAATACATATTTGACCTAAATGGTACATACTTTCTCCTAACCTTTCCGCATCTCCTGAGCAACAGAAGAGAGGCAGTGGAGAAGACTCGTTGCCCAGCAACCTGAAATTAGTGAGACGTGTCCCCTTCCATTGACTTGATTGTAAATCAAGCTCTGCAAGGGCAACTATGCGATAAATAACAAAAACGTAAAGACCCATAATGCAATGAGCTTCAGGAACAAAGCTGCATACGTGGTCCACCTATTGGAAAACATTAATTTTAGTCTAGAATGCGCTCTTCCCTGTGGTGATTAAACTTATTTAAAACGACTCTTACTGATGAGGACATGGATCTCCAGAGTTTTTTGTTTTTTTTTTTTAAATACAGTAAAAGGAATACGGAAACATAAGGGTGTATTTGAGGTCTGAGGCCAGGAAAGCCTTTTGTAAACTCTTCTACACAGTGATATCAAAAGAAGGAAAAATATGTAAAGAGACTGATTGTAATCCCCAAATATATGTTTATAAACTAGGAAATAATACTCTTTTGCAAATACAACATAAATGTATTATTTCTCTAGTGGAAATTAAGTCTGAACCCCCGACCAAATTCATTTATTCCAGTGTAGGCCTTCCTAGGAGAAAAGATATATCGTTTGCAGCAGCATTTTACTTCCCTACCATGGCACAGGGAGCAAGGTAAGGACAAATGTAGGGCACAGAAGGTCTGGATGGCTATGCTTTGTTAATGTTTTTGGTCAGAGCTCCTCCTACTGGCACAACTTTTTCAATATCACATCATATCAATCTGGATCAAGATTTAAGTTTTTAACACGTTAATAGTGTCTCACATTTAATAAATCACAAGTTCCTTCATGTTAGGGGGAAAGATTTCATATTAAGTGCTGATTTTTAAAAAAATCCATACTACATCTTCCATTCACCTTATAACTGATTGGTACATTGAGATTTTGGTTAATATTTACATAGGCCTTATGACCTGTCTAGCACTATTCTAAGTGTTTAAATACAATTATTCATTTAATCTTCAACAACTATATGTGGGATGTACTACAATCATCTTCATTTCACAGGTGGAAAACTCAGATACAGAAATGACTTAAAAAGAAAAAAACTTCCCCAATGTCATACAGTTAGTAAATGACAGACTCAGGATTGGAACCCAGGCAGTCTGACTGCAGACCCCTATGCTCTTAATCACAGGCTATGCTGTCACAAACCTGAAGTAACTAGAAAATGTCACAATATATGAGGGTACTTTAAAAAGCTCGTGGAAAAATAGAGTTAAACATGATATGAATCTTTCCACAAACTTTTTGAAGTACCCCCATATGTATTTAACAGATTCTAAGTGTTAAGAGTCAATGATGTTGAGATAATGTTTTTAAAGTTTTTTATTGTTGCTGAGGTATAATTAACATTTAATAAAATGAACAAAACTTAAGTGTTCAGTTGAATGATTTTCACAAATGTATATGTGTGTGAAATACTGCCCACAATAAGAAATAGTTTATTTCCACCAACACAGAAAGTTCCCTTGGGCCCTTTTAGAGTCAAAATTTATCCTCTTCCAGAAATCCACAGTTCTAATTTTCATTACCATAAATTATTTTTGTCTGTTTTCTGACTTCTTATAAATGGAATCACGCAGTTTGTATTCTTTTCTATCTGGCTTCATTTGCTCACTGTAAGGTTTTTGAGATTCACCCATGTTACTGTGTGTCAGTAATTCATTCCTTTTTGCTTGGTGAGTGTTAGCTCAATGTACGTACAAGTGTATACCACAGTTTGTTTACCCATTCTCCTGTTGATGGACATTTAAGATGCTTCCAGTTCTTTGCCATTATGAATAATGCTGCTATGAACATTGTTACACAGGTCCTTTGTGGACATGTGTTTTCATTTTCCTGGGGTAATTCCTTGGAAGGGAATTGTTGGGGCATGGAATAGATTGTTTAACTTTATAAGAAACCGTCAAATAGTTCTCCAAAGTGGTTGTGCCACTTTACACTTCAATACGCAACAGATGAGACTCCCTGTTATGCCACATCCTCCTCAATACTAGATATGTTGGGTTTTTTTATTTTGTCATTCTAGTGGGTATAAAATGGAATCACACTGTGATTTCAATTTGCATTTCTCTAATGACTAATGATGTTGAACAACATTTCACATACTTATTGGCTATGTACATGTTTTTTTTTTTTTGGCAGCTGGCTGGAATCCAAACCCATGACCGTGGTGTTGTAAGGCTACACTCTAACCAACTGAACTAATCAGTCAGCCCAATACTTTCTTTCATTATGTGTGTTTTCAAGTCTTTAGCCCATTTTAACATTTGGGATTTTTTTTTGGGGGGGGGGGTGATTTGTGAAAGTACTTCATATGTGCTGGATATGAGTCATTTATCGAATACATATGTTACAAATATTGTATCCCAATCTGTGGTGTGTTTATTGATTTTAAAAATGGTGTCTATTGATTTAAATGATTTAAATAAATGTTAGTTTTTATGGCCAATTTATCAACTTTTAATTTTATATTTAGTGCCAATATCAAGGTTGTGAAGATATTCTCAAATATTCTCTTCTACAAGTTATATAGTTTTAGCTATTGTCAATGATTAATCTCAACTTAATTTTTGTGTACGAAGTAATGTAAACGTTAAAGTCTATTTTTTACAGGGGTCTCCAGTTGTTCCAGCACCATCTGTTTAAAAGACTTTCTTTTCCCTGTGATCTTGTCAAAATTCAACTGAACATACATGTATGGATCTATTTCCTAGGTAAATGATATGATATTTTTAAAATATCATTTTCCAATTTTTTATTGTTAGTATGTAGAAAAAATAATTTTTGTTTATCGATCAACATAATATCCTATGACTTTGCTAAATTCAATTATTAGTTGTAGTACTTTTTTTTTCCTTAGGTTTCATAAGATTTTCTACATACACAGTCATGTTGTCTGTGAATACAACAGTTTTATCTTTTCCTTTACAATCTGTATGCCTGTTTTTTGTTTGTTTGTTTGTCTGTTTTTTCTTGACTTATTGCACTGGCTAGGACTTCCAGTATAATGTTGAATAGAAATAAAAGTGTATAAAAGTGGCAAAAGTAGGTATTCTTGCCTTGAGCCCAATTTTAGGGAGGAAGCATTCAGTTTTTTTGCCATTATGTATTATGGTAATTGCAGTTATTTCAATAGATGCGCATATCAGACTGAGGAAATTCCCATCTTTTCCTAGTTTGTGGAAAGTTTTTATCATGAATGAGTGTTAAATTTTGTCAGACACTTTTTCTCCATCTATTTGATGATCATCTGGGTTTTCTCCTTTATTCTGTAGTGAGTTACACTGATTGTTGAACTAACCTATTAGTCATGATGTTTGATCCTTCTTATATAGTGCTTATTATTTATATGTGTATATACATGTGTATATATCCTTATTATATATTGCTAAATTCCATTAGATAATATTTTGTTAAGGATTTTTGTGTCTCTATTATCAGGAGAGACTTTAGTCAATAATTTTTCTTATAATATTTGTACAGGTTTGGTGGCAGGTTATATTGACCTCATAAAATGAGTTCTTTACTATTTTCTCAAAGAATTTGTGTTAGAAGAGTATTATTTCTTCCTTAAATGTTTGATAGAATTTCAACTGGTCTGGAGTTTTCTCTGTGAAAAGATTTTTTATTACACATTCAACCTCTTTAATACTATAGGGCTATTCAGCTTACCTAATTATCTTGTGTGGTTTTGGTAAATTGTATTTTTTTGAGGACTTTGTGCATTTC
The DNA here is from genome assembly GCF_027409185.1 of Cynocephalus volans. Lineage (NCBI taxonomy): Eukaryota > Metazoa > Chordata > Mammalia > Dermoptera > Cynocephalidae > Cynocephalus > Cynocephalus volans. The sequence continues at coordinate 156,340,520 of NC_084464.1, read as the reverse complement.
ATCTAAGTTTTCAAATTAAATGGCATAAAGGTCTTTGTAATTTTCCTTATTAAGTTTTTAATGTCTGTAAGATCTGTAGTGATACTTCCTCTTTCATTCTTGATATTTCTAATTTATGTTTTCTCTCTTTCTTCCTATCCTTTGAAATTTGCTGAGACTTGTTTTATGAGCCAGCATATGATCTATGTTGGTGAATGTTCCGTATGCACTTGAAAAGATTGTGTATTCTGCTTTGTTGGGTAAAGTGTTCTGTAAATATCAAACAGGTTGACAGTGTTATTCAAATATTCTATATCCTTTCTAAGTTTTTTGTTCAACATTCTTACATTCTTTCTAGCCTTGCCTTCCCCCCTTCCATATTTATAAATCTCTTATCAGACAATGAGAAACCTGGCACCTGTTATCTTCAACATATTTACTTATTTGCTCAACCAATAACTTATTTGCTCAATGTAGTCTATCTCCCAACCACTCTGTCCTAGTCCTCCCCTACCACCTTTGCACCCCCTGCCCCCTCCACTGCTCCATCTCTTCTGCCACCAAGCATGCTGCCTCCAAAGCCTCTGCATGACATCCTTTCCTCATTCTTGCACATCCTCAGCTACCAGGCATCCCACCATTGTCTCTGTATGACACCCTGTCCCTGCCATGCCACTTCCTGCAGCTCTGGGACATGCTACTACTGTAGACTCTGTGCACACTCCCTCTCCTCATGGCCTCACTTCCTCCAATGTCAAAGTTTCCGTGCCAGGAGAGAAAGGAAAGGAGAACAGGAAGGGGGAAAAAACAAATTCTATATATGCCATATATTTAAAAGGCCTTTTATATTTGTCCATATAATTTACTCTTCATTTATTTTGTTCTTCATTCTTTCCAGAAGATTTGGGCTTCTTTCTGGTATCATTTCCCCTCAGTCTGAAAAACATTTTTTAGGATTTCTTGTAATATAAGTCTGCTGATAATTTTCCCAGCTTTTGTCTGTCTGCAAATGTTTTTATTTTGACTTCAGTTTTGAAAAATATTTTTACTTGTCATAGAATTCTAAGTTGACTGTTCTTTCACTTCCAGCATTTTAGAGATGGGTTTCCAATGCCTCGTGGTCTCTGGTCTTTCTGATGATGGATGTAATGAATATTTTTTTCCTCTGATTGTTTTTAAGATTTTTCTTGATCTTTGAGCTCAGCATTTTAACTATATTGTGCATAAGTGTGTTTTTTCTTTGCATCTATTCTGCTTGGAGTTCCATGAAATTCTTACATCTGTGGGTTGATGATGTCCTTCATCAATTTTTGAAAATTCTCATTCATTCCATCTTCAAAATTTCTTATGCCCAGTCCTCTTCTGTCTTAGGCAGCTTCATCTGCTATAACAAAATACCATAGACTGGGTGGCTTAAACAAACACTTATTTCTCATAGTTCTAGAGGCCAGGAAGTCCAAGATCAAAGTGTCAGCTGGTTTGTTTCCTTGGTGAGGGCTCTCATCCCAGTTAGCAGACAGCTACCTTCTTACTGTGTCCTCACATGACCTCTTCTTTGTGAGCTCACGGGGAAAAAGAGAGCTCTGGTCTTTCTTCCTTTTTCTAATCCTATCATGGAGGCTGCCATCATGACTTCATCTAAACCTAACTGCTTTCCAAAGGCCCTACCTCCAAATACCATCACATTAGGGGTTAGGCTTCAACACGTGAATTTTGAGAGACACAAATATTCATTCCATAACATCTCCCTGCTCTCCTCCTCTCCTTTACACATTTGTCAAACCATTTGGTATTGTCCCACAGACTTGGGGTGCTATTCTTTTTTTTTTTTTTTAGTTCTTTTTCTCTTAGTATTTCAGCTTGTGTACATTCTATTATCCTGTATTCAAGTTCACTAATCCTTTCCTTTGCTGTCTCCAGTTTTCTGTTAAGCCCATTGAATTTTAATTTTTTTATATATTTAAAAAATTTATTTTTAGGACTTCCATTTGGCTTTTTTTTTTTTTTTCAGTTTTTATCACTTTGCTGAATATTCCCCATTTGTTCACACCTTTTCCACTTGATCTTTTAACATATTTATCACAGTATATTTATGTTTTCTATTTGATCATTCTACTATTCAGGGGCATCTCTATGTCTATTAATCATTTCTTTCTTGACCATGAGTCACAATTTCTTGCTTCAGTGTATGCCTCATGATTATTACTGCATGATTGACAGTGTGAGCAAAAAAACCAGTAGGGACTGAAGTAAAAAATATTTAGTCCCAGAAAAGGGCATGCCCCTTTTCCTATCATGCCACTACTGGGTGAGGGAGATACTGAGTCAAAATAATCTGTAGATGAGCTAGGTCTGGGCTTTGTTGCAGCTTTAGTTAGATTTTCTACAATCTTCATTGTTTTGAGATCAGAATTAGGACTTTCCTTTCACAGGGCTTGGAATCTGGCATCAGTGCAACTCCAGTGATTTCTTTATGCTTTGCAGCCCAGCCACTAGCCCCCTGAACTGTGGGAGATCTCTCTGTGCTATATAGTTAAATAATAGCCTGGCTGCCTGCTCTTTGTGTTGCTGAAGGGTTCTCTTTTCTCTCAAGTCCTGTTTTGGCTTTCTGTGCTTGGGAGATTTTCTACCCTGTTGCCCTAGGCCCAGCTTTCAGAAAGCCACTGCAGTGTACTCAGTGAAGGCCAGGAGTCCATCAGAGGGATTGCTTTTTGCTTTCCCACTACATCCCCAGCCTCTGAAGGATGATAGAAATACATGGGTCAAGGCCCAGATGGCTTCAGAAGGATTTCTCTTAGATCTCCTGCTGTGGCCCCACTCCCCACATACAACTCTTGTACATTTCGGTGAACACCTGTGGAAAAGAGCTGGCTGGTGGGCACAGACATGCTTGGTGACTGGAGCTCATTCCATCATGCCAGCCCACACACAGCCCCCAAAAGTTTGTTAAAAGGTAGGCTGATTTCTCCATATCTCCATCTATGGTAGATCTTCCTCTTCTTGCCACTGTGCTGAGAATGAAAGTGGCTGTAGATGCCTTCTGTCCTAGGAAGGGCTCATCACTTCTGAAATTTAGTCTTTCAGGTTTCTCTGTGCCCTCAGCTTTCTGTTTAGTTTATAAAACAATGATTTTTCACTTTAGTCCATTCTCATTGTTTGAATGAGAGCAACACCTTGTGACTTTTACTAAATGGAACTGGACATTTAAAATATTTTTTTATTTAAAAAAATTAATCTTGAAATTTTGTTTGATTCGAAACTTTATGATTTATAGGTAAAATTTTATTTTGAATCAATACATATTTATTAATGTAAATATTAAATGCAGCATCAAAAGAGACTCAAAGTTTGCCCATTACAGAATCTTTTATTAAAATACAAGTGGTCCTTGGTCCTCCCTCCTGTTGTCCCAACCTTCCACATCACTAGAGCCCACTGCAGGAGCAAAGGAAAGCACCTGCCAGATCAGGAAAAGAACAAAGAAGCAAAGACCCCAGGAGCAGTGCTGTGTGGAGCCAAGGATACCATGAGAGAAGGCATGGGGACAGGGGAGCATGTTGTAGGCTGTTTTGTTATTGTCTAAAACTTTCACTCCTTTATAAACTCCTGTCTTTATCACATGCTAACCCTTGATCGGGAACACATGACCCAACTTGCTGAGAACACCTATGGGTCTGTGCCCTGTACTGGTGTCTCTCTACGTTGGTTCTGTTCTCTTTCCTGGCTGAGAGTAGGATGTGTACAATAAATCTTCATCTCTCCTGCTTTTGTTGGCTTACATACGTTCATGGCTATTTCCTATCTCTGTCCCCATATTTGCAGCTCACACAGCTTATTGTCCCGATAGACAACATTAATTTATCAAACCTTTATTTTCCCTCAACATAAAAGGATTAAAATGGAAACTAAACATTTAAAGGGACATCTAGGTTTTGGCCAGTAGGACAAACAATAATATAAAACAAGCTCACCTAAATTTATAAGAAAAATATTAAGACCCCCAAAAGATAAATAGGCAAAGGACATGCTGAAATAATTTGTAAGAGATAGTAACCAAAACTATAGCTACCTCCCATACACTAACTTCCAAATTTACATTGCTACTCACTTTTTTCTCCTGAATAGCAAACCACATATCCTAGTGCCACTGGATTTCTGCACCTGCATGAACTCAGCTTCTATGTTCCAAAGCCAAACACATCGTCCTCCCTAACCCTTCTTCTCGCACTTGCCTTGGTGAACGGGTTAACCATTCCTCTTTCTCTCCTCCCAAGTACAACCACTTACCAACTCCTGTCCATTCAGCCTCCTAGATACCTTCGGTTTACTCTTTTCCATTTCCATCACAACCTCAATAATTGAGACCCCCTCATTTTTCACCTGGCATGTTGAGAAAACTTCTTAACCAGTTCTGCTTTTGGTCTACCCCTACTCCACTCATTCTCCGTACTCCTACCATTGACTTCTTTGACCTTTCTAAACAGATACCAGAAACAAATCTATATCCAAGTCTATATCAGAAATAAATGAAGGTGAATCATGAAATTATTTTGCCTAAAATTTTTCTGCAGGTTCCCATTGCCTACAGGATGAAATTCAGACATTTTATCACAAAAATGCAAGGTCCTACAGGCTATCCTCTCCTGCCACTCTCCCAAAAACATCCAGTTTGTCCCCAAGACTTACTAAATAGCTTGCAGTCCTTGGAACATGACACACTACTGTACATCCCCATTGTTTTGCCCATGTCTTTGTTTCTGCTTGAAATCCCTCTTCTTTCCTGTTACTTAGTGAATTACTCATTCTTTAAATTTCAGTATGAATGTCACCTCCTCTGTGCAGTTCAAGCAGAATTAGATGTTTCCATCTGTCTCATATAACATCTTATAAATACCTACAGAATAGTATTTATCATGTTGTTTTCTTTTTCCTGCCTGGAATCTGAGTTCTGTGGCAGCAAGGATTTTGTTTTCATCTCCCCAGACCCTAGTATGGTACCTGTTCATTGAATGAGGAAACAAAGACATTCTCATTAATGTACAAGTACTGTGAAGTTAGTACAAGTATGCTTAGACATTGCTGGTGGCATTTGCAGCTGGTACCATCATTTTGGAAAGCGATTTTAGGAACATATATCAAGGACCATACCAATATTGATATTCTGTAACCTATTGTCTCTACATCCAGGAAACTTTCTTAAGGAAATAATCCAAAATTTTTTGTACAAGTTATTCACCACTTTATTATTTAAATACTCAAAATACTGAACACCACTCAAATTCCAGCGATAGGGGAATGGCTGAGCAAATCATGACATGATATGAAAATACATTAATCATTAAAATTTGTGGGTTTTGGGCCGAGCCTGTGGCGCACTCGGGAGAGTGCCGCGCTGGGAGCGCAGCGACGCTCCCGCCGCGGGTTCGGATCCTATATAGGGATGGCCATGCACTCACTGGCTGAGTGCCGGTCACGAAAAAGCCAAAAAAAAAAAAAAAAAATTTGTGGTTTTTAAAAAACTATTGGGCTACATGGAAAACTGCTTATTTCATACTACCATAGGATACACATTCGCATGCATACTCTGATTGCAATAGTTCCCTTAGGGTTGCCCCAGCATTTAGCTAAGACTAAATATGCTTCTGGGATTATCACGGGCAGGCAGAACAAGCAACTTGAGTAACTGAGTCCAAACCAAATCAGTAACTGAATCCAGGAGAGCAGAAAGACAGAAGCCAAAGAAACAAGGTACAATTGCTAAGTTCAAAAAAATATATAATCTTTAAAAAGAGGATCGGTGGCTGCAATGAAGGTAGAATGAGTAAAAACAGAAAGAAAGATTTGGACACTTGCTGTGAACAGTGTTGGTCTTATGAGGCCCTAGAGTTGAAATAACTTAAGGCACTGGGTCAAGGCAGACAGCAATCAAGTAAGATGATACATGCACAAGGGAAAAAGCACCCAAATTCCACCCTCTGGGCTCAAGGCAGGAAGAAAATGATTCTGGACCACACTGTTTGGTCAAAGTAGAGTACAAAGGCCAAGTGGGAGCTCTTGAAGGTCAACTGCTTGAAGAGGTACTGGCTATGGGGGAGAAAGCAAGGTGGCAACCACGAAGTGGGGACAGGGAGAGTAGGGTCCCAAGTCAGATCAGGGGCTTAAGTTATTGACTAACATATCATTAAACTAAAGAGCAGGACAATGGGAAGACAACCACATGAAGAAAGGGTGGGAGTGAGGTGGGCAGAGCCCACATCAATGTGCAGGGGATGTTGAAGGCCAGTTCAGACACCAGTTTCTAGAATGTGGTCCATAATCCCTAAATGCAGGGCCTGGAATGTGTCACTGGGCCAGGAGATATCCACAGAGCTGCAGAACACACCAGAGAAAATTTGAAGGACATATACCAAAATGCTACTTTGGGTTGGATTAGGGTGGTGAGATTGTGGCTGATGATTTGATTTTCTTGTTTTCCTGTAATGTAATTATATTGTTTTTATAAGGAGAAAATTAACATTTAAAAATAAGTGGTGGACATCAAACAACTCTACATGCAATAAGATGATAAATTGTTATGATGTATAAGATCAGCAAATGAAACCGTTCACCTGACCAGCATAGTGGAGGGAACCTGAGTTATCCGGTGGCTGAAGTCAGCCGCCCTGCTGTCCTGTCATATGTCTTCTCTGTGCTGCAGGTTTCCAGGTGCTGACAGGGTGAGGGGAGGCTGGAACCCTCCTGAAGAAAAGGCACCTTTTTCTTTACCCAAAAGCACTAACCAGCAGCAAAGCCATGTTCCTGCCACCTTTTTCTAAGTTGCAAAATGACACCGTACGTGGCAGCTCTGAGCTTCCCATTTGTAAGGTAGGACATCTTGGAATTTGTATTTCTTTTACTTTCTATAGCTTTGACCCTATTTCTTGTAATGAAAGTAATGAGCCTATCTTTATTTTGCTAGAGGTGTCTTTGCCCCTCTCTGGACTGGGTGATGAAATAAAGCTTCTTCACATTAACATCATACCTGTAACACTTGTCTCTAATCCCCAGGTTTCCTCTCAGAAGCAGGATGGCAGTGGAAAGGAGAGTTTTGGGTCACGTGTTTGTAAGGCACTAGGTTGACTAGCAGCCACATAATGAATGCTGGGGAGACCCTCATCTGACCCCCTGACTTGCCATTCCTGAGGTTCCTCAAGTCAGCTTTCAAATCCTCTCCCAGAGTGGCTCCTTCATGACAGGTCTTCTCCAACTTTAATGTGTGTAAAATTCATCTGGGACACTCACTGAAATGCAGATTCATCAGAATCATCAGCTAGTTTGGAATGGGCTCCCAGGCTGAGGCCAATGCCTTTGATCTGGGAACTACCCTTGGTTTATCAGGGCTCCAGAGCCTTCTAGACTCTTATGACAGTGGCAGAACAGGAATTGGGGGCTCCCCCAAAGAAAGCTGGCTACTGGAGGAAAAGGTACTTCCTCCATGGGGCCACCGCTTCTCTGAGTGGATTGTGAACTCACATGGGCATGTCCTAGAACACTCTAGCTTAGCGGCCACCAAAATTTGGCTTTCTGGGAAGAAGATGCCTGTACCATGGAGATTCTGAGGCGCCTGGCTACACAGAGAGGAAGGTCCAGAGGGGAAGGGGAAGAGCAATCTTTTCATGAGCCTGAGTCCATGGGAGTTTGGGGGCTTTGGGAGTGCTGAGGATTTCTAAGAACGGGTGGGTGCTCACCTGGAGATTGTCAACGAAAAGACTCCCTACCCCTGAGGTGAAATGATTTTAAAATAACCTCGACCAGTCAACTTCTTGTGCATTTGGAAGCCCTTTTACAAGGCTTTGCCACCTGGCAATGTGTGGATCTCAAGATCAGCTGTTAGAAATGATACTAAAAAAACAAACAAACAATAAAACTTGTTTGAAGAGTTAACGTGTTAAACTGCTTTTGTTCTTCCCAAATAGATTTTGGGATGGGGGGATAAAGAATCACCAAACAGAATAAACTTCCATTTTTCTTAAAAGCTTTATTAAATACCTAATTGGACCTAATCTGGGTTTAAGAAAACAGAAATCATTAAGATCTACAAAGGAGTCATTTTTTCCCCACATTATTCCTTTCTTACAATATTATTTCCTCTGCATTAACCTCTCCTAAGGATACAATTTAGAAAATCTTAACTGTTCATATGATTATATTTAGAATCCTATCACTGTTTATTTTGCTGTTAATATTTTTTGGCTGTACCTGCCTAATTACCATTGAATAATGTTCCTTTCTGGCTTTTGTCAATCTTTTATCTTCATTTTAGAATTTCCAATATGAAAATATAAACCAAAATATCGATTTCACAGAGAGGAAGAGTACGTCATAAAATTTTACTACTTGAGAAGTATTAGAACATTACTGTATTAAATATAAAATTCTAAAATATGTGGTGTGAATATTTGTTCTTTAAGGACAGTTAACTTTGCCAAATACTTGGGATTAAATTAAATTAGGAGATTAAATTCAAGTTTTCGTGACCTTGAGATTTTAATATTTATTAGACTCTTGCAGGAACAAGCATGCCAGGAGAATTTATTATATATCTTTTCATCCTAATTATATGCCAAACAATAGAGTGTCAATTGACAGATCAAATGGTGTATTTACACAATGCCTATAGTACAATTTTAAAAACCTTTAAAAAAAAGAAAAGTTGGAGCTTGGGGAGGGTGACAGCATACAGAATATGCCATAATGCAATCAGTTCAAGAAACTAGAAAATCAATATTTGATAATCACAAGGAGGAGGATGATATTGATGATAATGAATCTTTATTTTTTAAAGGGAAACTGCTGTCAGTTTTGTTCCATTTAAACTTTGGGAGACAAATACACTTAACACATAAATAAAATTCATAACCTATCCACATGGTCATAGTCTCTGCCTCATTAAATGTTTTTAACTTTTATTTCTCTATTATGCTAGTCATATATGTTAATTATAGGAAATACAGATAAACAATAAATCACCGATAATCTCATGTAGGTGGAGTTGTGGTTTTGTCACTTGTAATTCCATGCTGTTTTCTTTGTGTAGGTATACACATTTAAATTCATTGGTGCTGGGAAAAATAGGAAAATGTCAGGGCCCCTCAGATGTTCAGAATCTTGCTGAGCATTTGCTGTAAATATCCTCAGGTGTTCCTTGTTACTACTTAATGTAAATTGTGTATGGGCACCCAGGTGTCCAGGGTTGTGGACTTAAGTATAAAAGACTAACAGCTCTGATCCACAGTGCTTCTCAGAACTCTCAGAGAAGCCACTAGGACAGTTGCTCCTAGATCTGAATAAAACCCATTCATTTTTCTATACCCATGGCTCCCAGAACTTTTTTTTTCTATCACCTAGCTCACAGACCTGCGTGTGGAGGGTTTGTAATCCAATCTGTGCAACAGACTCAAGGGGTCTGTAAGCCCTAGCTTTACAATTGGTCAGAGTCAAAAGTTTTTTTTCTCAGTGAAATGTTAATCATTGTCATAATCAAGAACTGGAAACAGATAGCTTTCCTAATTTCACCTGATCAGTCTCATACCGAAGGGAATGAGACTTTGAGGGAGAGAAATGGAGGTTTTAATATTTTTGATACAAGATGATTGAATACAAATTTACCTTGGTATTTTTATTAAAAGTTTAAGCACTTTCTCTAATATAGTATTATACCACAGATGCTGGTGCCATTAAATACTTGTTGCCAGAGTACTTCTGAGCACAAATGGTGAATAATGTCATCTGTGATAAGAGGAGTAACTCGGTGTGATAACAGAAAGATACTTTTTCACTTGGTGACTATTTTTCGTTCCCTACCTAGATTCAAAAAGAATCTGAGGCTGTACTACCTACTTTTGCCAAAAATTAGATATTACAAATCTATTTAGGGACATGAAAATCTCCAAAATTTAAGATTATTACTTTTCATTATGTACCTACTATGCCCGATCACGTCTTCTCTGGTTCCAGTATAAAGCTGAACAACAGGAGGGCAACTAGCAACAATTATGACAATCATGTGTCCAGACTACTCTCTCCTGGTGACTAAATCACAGGTCCAAGGGTTGCCTGGAGAACGCAGGATTAGAACAAAGCAAGTGAATGAATATCTATACAGAGGCAGTGCAACAGGACTGTCTTCACTATATTTTTATCTACCTAACATGACTTTGTTTTGGAAATAAGGGAATGTGCCCTCCTGGGAATTACATTGCAAGGTGCTGGAGAATACATGGCAGTCACAGGATGAACACAGCACATCTTCTTTACAAAACCGATTTTTCTCATAAGTTTCGAATGTTTGCACTTTTGTCACAGGCACAAGCAAGTAAATAACTGAATTCTGCTTTCCATGTTGCCAAGTGAAGACCAAGTCTGTCTTGTTCAATACATCGTGAGCCTGTTATGCAGTGTCTGGCATTTAGTAGGTATGCAATAAATATCTGTTGAATGAATGAAAGAATGAAAGAAAAAAGCATGCATATTACTAATTTGATCATTTTACTGAATTAAAGTGTTTTCATGTAGAGAATTTGGTGAAGATATGCTAATTGTTAAAGCCCATGATTGTAAACTAACTGGTTTTAGTGTATATCTCTTCCATCAGCTGCCCACGCCAATTCACAAGGTTATGTCCCTACCCCTGCCCATTTTGTACAGTGTGAGTTGGCTGGGTCAATGGTCCCTTCCTAGGAAATTAGGAATAGGGACTAAGAGATCTTTGTGTCGTTCTGGCAAGAATCTTGAATGGACAGATATAATCCTTAGAGCTGTGGGACTCCATGGTCCTGCTTGAATTCAAGAGTGAGAAGCAGAGAAAGCTGGTCCTATGCTGGAAGGAAGATGTGCCAGAGAATGTCAAGAGCTGGAGAGGGGCAGGAAGTTCTCCTACATGAAGCTCAGCTGTATCCTTTATCTGTGGGTTTCGTGAGACACACCTTGATAACAAATTCCTCTTTTTTTGTTTAATCTAAAGTGTATTTCTGTTAATCAGGACTAAAAGTGACTAAACTAATATGGTACTGCAGGAAGTTTTGAACTGTTCAGTGTTGCGTATATGCCATGCACTGTAACAATGCATGTTACATGCTTTTTAAAAACAACTATGAGATAGATACTATTTTACAGATAAAGAAACCAAGATTTAGAAAAGTTTAGTAATTTGCCCCAAATCACCAATTATTAAATGGCAAAACTGAAATTCTAACACAGAATTCTTGATACCAAAACCCATGCTATTAGCCATTGTGCTCTACTTTACTATTTATGAAACAAATGTGTAAGCATATTATATACTAGAACAAAATATTCACATTTAAAAACTTTTAATTGAAATCCTCAAAAATACACAGAAGCAGACAGAACAGTGTTGAGTCTCCGTGACCCATCACCCAGCTTCAACACTTATCAATGATTTGCTAATCTTGGTTCTTATAGCTCCTCCACTCCCACCCCAATGTGGTTAACATCTTACAATCTTACATTAGCATGGAACATTTGTTACAGCTGAAAAACCATGACTGCTACATTATTATTAGGCAAACTGCAGGCTTTATACAGATTTTCTTAGTTTTCATCTCACATCCTCTTGTTCCCAGCATCCCATCTGAGATAACGCTTTACATTTAAACTCCTTAGTCTCGTCTGGTCTGTAACAGTTTCTCATTGCTTTCTTTTTCATAACCTTGACCATTTTAAGTATTGGTGAGGGATTTTGTAGAATTCCCTTCAATTTGTGTTTGTCTGATGATATGACCGGGGTTATGGTGTTTCAGGAGGAAAACCACAGAGGTGAGATGCCCTTCTCATCACATCATTTTAGAGGGACATGCTCCCAATAGGACTGATCACTGACTTAATCTTGCTCACCTGGTTAATGTAGTGTTTTCCAGGTTTTGCCACTGTACAGTTGCTTTTTTGCCCTTTCCAAAAGCTATTCTTTGGAAGCAAGTCCCTCAGTGCAGCCTCCATGCAAGCGGGGATGGTAAGAGAATAAGCTCCATCACCTGGTCTGGTCAGTATTTGCATAAATTATTTGGAATTCTATAAGAAAGAACCCAAGTGATTTTAAAAGTCGAGAATCACTGATCTAAGCCCATTATGGTCATTCTTTACCTCTTTGCCAGCAAGTGATCTGGGGATGCATATGTGGGAAGACTCTGGGAAAAATTTTTCTCCCTGATAATAAGAGACAGTTCCACCAGGAGGAAATTTTCCGTTATGTTCTCTGCAGGCAAGTGGAGCCTTCCTTTCCTTGTGTGGGCTGCTGTCGTGAGCATATGGAGTAGCAGGATCCAAGGATTTATCTTGTAACCATGAGGCAATAAGCCAGGGACAAAAAGCCAACATTATGAGGATGGCAGAGTAGAAGAGGATTTCCCCTGTAACTATCTGCCCTCAGACTTCTTTTTATATGAGAGAATTAAACTTCTTCATTGTTTACGTCACTGGTGTTCTGTTCATTGAAGTCAAAAGCATTTCTAACTGATACAGGTACCTCATCCATCTTTTTTTACAACTGTATCTATCCACATCTAAGACATGGTAGACATTTAATTTTTTTTTTAATGAATAAGTGAAGGACTGAATTGAAGAAACTATTATAATAACCACAGAATAGCAATGTAACTAATGTCAGTATATTTTGCAATTAGATTTTGTACTCCCATTTCTTCTCTCAGATACAATCAGTTGCATAAATTCTGTTACTGGAGAAAAAAATTATGAGTTTGACATGAGAGTGATAAAAATTTGTTGATGTACCTTTACCAAGTTCAAATTGAGGTTTAATGCATATGTAGTTTTTGTTAATGTTTAGAATTACTTACTAGTCAAAATATCTCTAGTGTGGCTGAGGCACAGAATGGAATATAATACAGCAATGAGAATGAACAAATTATAACTGTGCAACAGAATGAATAAACCTCACAAATATAATGATGCGTAATAGCTGCAAGACACAACAGTAGGTACTGCACGATTCCATTTAAAGTTAAAAAATAGGCAAAACCAATCTATGCTGTTCCAAGTTAGAACAATTTTTACCCTTGGGCAATGACAGGAAGGTGCATAAAGGGGCTTCTGGGCTGGTGGTAATTTTATTTCTGTTGATTCTGGATACTAGTTATAGAAGTGTGTTCAGTTTGTGGAAATTCACAGGTTTGTACCTTTATGACGTGCACCTTTCTGAATGTATGCTACAGTTTCAGTAAGAAGTTTGCTTAAAAAATTCAGCCTGAAAAAATCTATTTATTGTATATTATCAATCAATTTCAGGAGCAGATAACCTCTTAAGCAATGCTTATTTATAAACAGCTCAAAATGGTTTACTATTTTTAGTAAAATTTAGAACTATAGGGGAGAAAACTAGCTTATTGCAGGAAGTCTCCAGTTTATGAATATAAACTTTGTATAACAGCTTATTTGTAATTTGATCATTATAAATGGTATTTTTCCATGGGTTAGTGTTAGAATGGTGGCTAAGGTAAAAGTCAATCCATAAAAATTAGAATGTACCTGAAATACTATCTTTCCAACTAAACACAGGGTGTATAATTGTCCCTGCTACATACACACACAAGACTGAAACAGCTTTCAAAAATGAACACAAAGGTAAAAATATAGGTGAGATTAAATTCCATTTTAAGGGCCGAGCCCGTGGCGCACTTGGTAGAGTGCTGCGCTAGCAGCGCGGCGACGCTCCCGCCGCGGGTTCGGATCCTATATAGGACTGACCGGTGCACTCACTGGCTGAGTGCCGGTCACGAAAAAACGACAAAAAAAAAAAAAAAAAAATTCCATTTTAAGTCTATCAGATTAGTAAAAAATAAAGCATTGGCAAGGATATGGAGAAATATGAATTTTTACATATCACTGGTGCAGTGTTAATTCAACCACTTTGGAGAAAAATCTGGCAAGATTTCCTGAAGCTAACAGTGTACCTAACCTCTGACCCAAAAACTGCACTACTGGTAAATAACCAATAAACACCTGTATATGTGCAGGAGGAGACATGTACAAAGATGTTTACTGTTTATACAGTGTGTTATTAGCATTGTTTGTAACAGTGACACTGGGAAACCACCTAAATGTCCACCGAAAAAGAAAAAGATAAGTAAACGGTATATAACCACACAATAAAACTGAAACCATATGTATGAACGTGGATAGATCTCAAAAACAGTCTGAAAAGAATTATGAATGATAGTTTACAGCATATCATTTTTGTACCATTTATGTTTTGAAAAACACAACAGTATGTGTCTTCTAGGAATACATACTAAGACAAGTAAAAAACTTGGATGATTACACATCACCTTCATGGTGGTACTTTCCTTGGGAGAGGAAAAAAGAAAACTGATTGGGGAAGAGCATAAAAGGGAACCCAGTTCTGTACTGTTTTATTTCTTTAAAAATCTGAGAATCAAATATGAATGCTAACACTGAGGAATACAGATGTCGATATATGATTCAATGTATTTATGTGTGTTTGTATGCTCACATATAAAGAATACAAGAAATGAGGAATTTGGAGTGAAGGAAATATCAGGATATGAAATTAAAAGCCATGGCTAAATTAGCACACTAGATGTGTATTACAGAGCCTACAGTTTTTAAAGACAGTTCACTAATTAGCTCTCTAACAGTGTCTGCAAGATGAAAAGCAAAACAAAACAATACAATAATTTAGGAGGAACACACTTTTGCTCTTGCTAAGAACTGAGAGATTCCTCCCTCACCCACTCTCGGGTCCCCAACTATTCTGTGATAGAGCTTAGCTACTCAAAATGTGACCTGCCAAACAGCAGCACTGACATCATTTGGAAGCTTGTTAAAAAATGCAGAATCTCAGGCCCCGGTCCAGACCTATACAATGAAAATCTGCATTTTAACAAGATTTCCAGATGATTTAGATACACATTAAAGTCTGAGAAGCACCAATAGAGAAGCAGTCCTCAATAGCATATCTGCCCTGATCATGACCATAATCATCTTATGCTGGAAGTTTTTCATAGCAACTTTGGACCATCGCCCAGTAAAGCCATAGCTAAAGGTTTAAACACTTATAGAACATTTACTTTTAGACATAAAAGCTTCTACTAAAGTTTCAAGACACAGTAATTGCAAATTATGGCTGCAAATACCACATAGTTTAATGTGATTTATAAGACTGACATAACCCTAACTCCTCCATTCCATGTCCTATGGAAGTTCAAAGCCATTATCAAGATTTCTATGAATTCTTCATGTCACTAAATTACTTATGTTTGTACATCTCTCTCAAGGTCCTGCCTCTACATTCCCTGTTTTCCTGAGTGTGAAACTCAATTTCTCTCCCTAACAAAATGTAAACCATATACATGCAAACACCTTGTGTAAATGCAGATGTTAATGATGGTTTTTGGGAGACAGAGGAGTGACTATGATAGTGTTGGGAAAATATAGGAAAATGGTCAGGGCCCCTTAGATATTCAGAATCTTGCCAAGCATTTGATGTAAATATGCACGTGTGCCCAGGTGTTCCTTGGTTATTGTCTAATGTAATTGAGCATGTGCATCCAGGTGTCCTGGGTTATGGCCTTAAGTATAGAGGATGACTGGTTCTGATCCATGGCACCCCCCCCACTCCCTGGGACACCCCTGGGGGGGCCATGGGGAGGCCGCTATGGTTGCTGGAGGCTGTTGCTGCAAGCTGTTGCTGCCAGTGCCTCCAGGATGCCCCAAGAGTCCACCGGCTGCTGGACCTGTAAGCTGCTGCTGCTGTTGCTGAGGACTGAGCTCGTGTCATCTGCCGACGGCTCCCAGGATCTTTCCCCAATTATCTAGCATGTACCTGCGTGTGAGTGGTCTGTACAAGTGACCAAGTCTGTACAATGGGTTTGAAAGGTCTGAGCCCTGACAGTACAAATGGAAACTTAGTATAACTAAAATAACAAAACATTTTGGATTTAGTTATGATTTGCCTTACTCGACAACTGACATAGTCGTGTAGCTTTACAGATAGCCACATAAATGAGTTAATAATGAATATTAGGCACCCCCCCCTCAGGAAGACCCTGCACGAGAAATGATATATTGACATAGCTTAATAATTTGCTTTGCTAAAAAAATTATGCATGGTAAACAATAAAAAAATGACTTATATCTTAAAGTGAATTTATGTTCTATAAAAAACCCTAAACAAGATTGCTGCAATTACTTTCCTCAGTCTAACGAAAGGAGCCAAACCAAGCTAATTACTGTCAATAAATAAGATCCTGCAGCTACTTGGGGAATCAGTTATCTAATTAGTGAATTTTAACAAAAGCTGGTTCCTTGCTGGGTAGGCTCAGCATTTCCTTGGCAGTAAAAGGAAACAGCTGTGCTGGTAGATCAGCCTACTGAAAACTAAACAAAACCCCAAAACAAAACTTCCTACCCAAAGTCTCTATTGCACATGTTGGGTCAGGGGTTCTCGGCTATGACTGCACATTAGAAGCACCAGGGAAGCCTTTTAAAAATGTTGATGCTTGGGTCCCATCCCAGAACAATTAAATTTGAATAACTGGGAGCTGAGGCCAGGCATCAGTATTTTTTAAAGTCTCCCAATGTAATTCTAATATACTCAAGAAATCAGAATAAAAACTTTCCTCTGAAATAAAAAGGCTGCTCCATGTTTTTAATAAACAAAAGATCATAAAAAATTAAGCAAAAAAAACAAGTGTCAAAGTAGTTGTGATCTCATTGGAATGGGGGAGTAGGGCTGTTTTTATACTCTTAGAAGAAGGTTTGAAGAATGTCACCAAAATTGTAATTGTGCTTATTCCTGAGTGGTAGGATTATGAATGAGTTGTATTTTCTTCTTTTGCTTCCCTTTTCCAGTCTACCTGCAACTAATGTGTATTGCTCATAAAAGAGAACTTCAATTAAAAACAAAAAGATAAAAGTGGACCTTACCTTCATTAAGCAAAAATAAGCTGTGATAAGGAATAGTTTAGAGTGCAATGTAACCAGAAGGCAGAAGCCAAGATAAAATCATGTTGGAAGCAGCAGAAACAGGTTTTCCCTAAAGTAAATCAAGTTTAATGACAAATTTGAGAAGCATTCCTAGAACAGAGAATAAAAAAGCAATGAAAATGAGATAACAACACAAAGGTGTTAATCATGAGGAACTAATGAATAGTGTTTCTGAAGAAAAGAAATGGAACAGAGGTATTAAAGTTGTAGCAGATAACCTGCTCATCTAAAAAAAGAATCCTCCCCAAAGCAAAACAAAACAAACCTCCTGAATATTAAGAGATCAGGAAGACTCACATACTCCACGCAAAATTAACAAATGACATACACATCCTGGCTAAGTTTTAAATTTTCAAAGAAATAATAAACAGCACAGAGGAACAAGGGAAAAGGAGAGGTTAAGAATGACAGCCAGCTAGAAAAAGAATAGCTGGATAAGAAAGCAAGAAAGATGAGTTGAGAAAAAAAACTTCTGTAACCCAAATGGAAAGTTATTTAAAGAATAAAGTCCAAACTGTACTCAGATAGTAACTTTGTGAGGACAATGAAAAAAAATGGACCAGTCATGATGGAAATGGACTGTGACCGAAGAATTCTATACAGATTATTGAAGAATGAAGGCAAAGACAGAAATGGTCTCAGAAATGTTAACTACCCAGATACCTTTCCTGGTAAAGTCGCTCAGAGTTTCGAAATCAATGAAAACAGCTGGCCCCATGTCGAATGCTCTTTTTTTCTAGGATTTCCTGTTCTCCCTCACCTGTTTGTTCTGTTTGCATTATGACAGTGGGGAAAAATATGTATATAAAAAATCATATACACACGTGTGTGTGTGCTGAAATTTCTTGTTCCCTTTATCATTGTGTGCTTCTTTATTCAAGGTCACTAAATTTTAGAACTATCTGCTTTACATATGTTAACTTACAATCATCCCAATAATCTTTGAAGATGGGTATCCCTGTTTTTACAGATGAAGATTCAGGGGTACAGAGAAATTCAATGACATGTCCAAGCTCCCAAGAGCTAGAAAGCAGGGATCTGACACTTGCACTCAGGCAGTCTGGATCACTTCAGTGTTCTTAATCACTTTCCTATCTCGAGAATAGTGTTTTTATAAAGCTTATCCAAAAATTTCGTCAATTGACCTTTCAATGTTATGCTTGCTGTAAGTGAAAGAAAACTTTGTACACTTGAGAATATTTAACAGTATTTGCAAACTGCATCATTTCTCCATCTTGAAAATATACCCTTTTTGTATCTGTTAACGATATAAAAATATAGGAAGGTCCCAGTATTCTAATAACAGCAGAAGCTTTTTGTCAGAACTTTTATTCCTAGCTTCTTTTAAGCTAAACGAGGTTGAATGTGTAAGTACAAAATAGAGGAAGTATACCACCAACTTCTCAGAAAAAAGTACAATTATGTCAGATCACCTGTTACAGTTAATCTTAAGAGTGATAAAATCATTAATAATTCCGACTACCACCTATAGTGTCTATCAGAAACAGAGTAGTCTTTGTTGACAATTACTATTAATGTTGTTGTTACTGTTCACCAAAACTGATTTCTCTATACACATTTTTACATCAACTGTGATGCACACTTAAGATAATCACACTAAATTTCACATGGAAACAGATTTAAGGAATTAATTTTTTTACCTGATACAGTATTTAAAAAAAACAAAACCCTTATCCAGAAGCAAGTGTAACTCTATCACAATTTTAATGCATATCTGATTGGGCAGCAACCTTCCACAAATATTCTTTTATGCAGTTAAGAAAATGTAATACTACCATTTCACAATATTTAGGACTTTGTTAAAAAAAAAAAAAAAAAAGACAGTAGTAAATTTCTCCAGTGCCAAGCAGCCAATATCTCTTGTTCTGGATGTCTGAAGCGTGCCAAAATCAAATTATAGCAATCAGATTCCAAGAAAGAGAGCCTAGACAAAATGTCACTTGGATATTTCCTGTTTACTCATAGTCTGACAAGTCAACTAAGCGACTTGCAAGTGGGCTTCCTATTGTGACACTGTTCCATATTAATAGTGCCCAGAGAAAGACATTTAACATTTGCCTAAACACAACTTTTTAAAAAATAAGAGCTAATGAGATATTTTCCTTCACTTAACGCTCTTTGCAATCACTGTTCAATATAGTTTTCTCCATACCTTTTAAACTTTAGGATTCTAAGAAAAAATTTTTCTAAGTTTCCTATTTATATAAAAGGTATTAGCTGACAAATACCTGAGGCATATTAAAAATTGATTTTGACATGCCTGAATTACAAGATTGAATAATACTTCAGTACAGTTAGAAATTCAGAAGGAACATCTTCTATTTGACAAATTTTAGTACCACATGGACCAGTAACCTGTCAAAGTTATTTGCATTGCTATGTGGGAATCAAAATTGTGTAGACTGAGTTATCTGGGTGAGAATCATTACAAATACACTGTCTTCAGGAAAGAAAGCAAAGCCCCTATGGGTGTTATTGTTTCTGCCACCAACCAATCTTAGAACTACATGCAATGTATTGTAACCTAGTGTGTCGCTGACTTTGCTTCTATCTGTTCCTGCCTTTCTTTTTAAGACAAGTTTAATAGGGATTCTCATAGAGAATAAGCTACAAGTAAAGCTGATTTCTTAATACAAGAAAACTTGCCCTGATGGGAAAATGTGACCAATAATGTTTGAACGAGGAAGAACTAAAGATGCAAAGCAGCATGTGCCTTTCCCACTTGGTTGTTTCTAATCCTCTGCACTTTAACATTCTCTTCACCAGTGGAGCTGGCTGGCATGCAGATATTATTTGTGAGACATAAATGTTACCCAAGTTCCCACCTTGGCATATTAATCTGAACAGTAAATCTGTGAAGTTTCTAACAAACAAAATGACCATATTCACACTACAAAAACCCACCATCATTAAGAGGAACCTATGTTACACAGATAATTTAAAGGTACACTCTCTTATATTCTTAATATATGAAATTGGTGGTATGTAGAAAATACATTTATGTTTATATTTAAATAAAGGATAATAAAAGACAAATCAGCCAACTGTTAAAGATTTTTTTTTTTTTTTTAATTCTAGGGTACAATAAAATCAGTTCAGGGGCTTTTTCCTGAAAAAATGACCCCACACTCTTTCCCGTAACATGCTCCTAAGCAATCCTCTAAGTCTAATCAGTGACATAAGATACTGAGTGGTGTCATTCTTTCACATTTGTGGCTTATAATTCTTAAGCGGTCAATATCTTGTATTTTCACTTCTGGGTAAGAGAAAAAGCATTTTGGTCCATTAATTCACCCACTCGCTCCTGGAGGATATTAACCAACTCTGCTATTACGAAGACGTGAGTGTCATCAATGTCTTGAATGATGAACTTCTTCCCTAGGGCATTGGACTCATCCAAGTACAGCAGAAACTGCTTCATGGCAGGATCGCTGTAGAGATGAACACACAATTACAGGACACCTTGTTGTCACATCACACCACAGAGACTTGAGCAATTAAATTTGAGCAAGTAGAATTTTTAGTATGATTTTTAAAGTTCTGAACTGTTACTTAATCCTTCCTCTCTGCCTCAAGTGTTAACCACTTATAGATATGGCTTCATTTTAGAATTGTTACTGCAAGTTTAAGAGAAAGGGGCCAATGGTAAGATTTGTAAAGAATAATTCATCAGTGACAAGTGAAAAAACAAAATATTCAAAGCTCTGCAGTGAATACGGCCTTGCTTGATTTAAAAAGCAACATCCTTACTTTTCCATGACCACTACGTTTAAGAAACCAATAACTGTTCAGTATATTGCCAGTGACAAATTAACTTCCAAAACCAGTTAAACAGTTACTTTGATAAGACAGGATGTATAGCAAGAGTCAGTTCTGGATTCAACTCTAGCTTTATCATTCACTTGTGTGACCCAGAATATGTACTTATCTCCCAGAGCCTCTGTTACCAACTATAAAAGTGAGCCTACATGAAAGAACAGTGTTTGGCCTGCAGTAGGTACTCAAGTTTTTTTCCTTCCTTAAAATTCTGAACCCAATTAGCCTTAACTATTTATTGTTCAGAATCTTTGAAGAAAATTCTGACAAAATCGCTTTGAGAATACTGAGCTTAAAGAAGAGATCCAAATTAAATTCTATTTACTTGTAGTTTTTAGTTTGGAATGAATAAGGCAGTCATAAGAAAAAGAAATACAATTTCTTGGTGGGCAGTACAGATTTACAGCAATATGTCTCTTTCATAAAAATCCTGAATCATGACAAAGGACACTTTTTAGATCTGATATACAATAATGTGTTTAGCAAAAAAATATAAAAATGTCAAATTACATACAGATTTCTGTAATTCTTAAGAGAAAACATAATCTTACATAATATTTCGGTGTCTTAAAGAAAGTCAACATCAATTACCAAGATAACAATTTAATCCAAAAGAGATCAGTGTCATTTACTGAAAGCAATAATTTAACTTCTTTTATGTACAAACATAGGTATTAAGTGAACTCACAAAATAAATAATTTATTTCAATCACTAAATGAGTATAAGCCTTGTTGATGATTCTGGGGACTTTGGCTTTCACCCAGAACATGATTTAACTTAAAAACTGACTTAAATTTTAAATGTAAGGATAATACTGGCTGCTGGGTTGCAAAAAGGGAGTGGCAGAGGCAAGGGTAGAAACAGACCAATTAGGTGAATTCTGTAATCCAGGTAGTAGAGAATGATTTGGACCCAGGTGGTGACAGTGGAGATGATGTTGAATTCTAGATATATGTTGACATAACTCTGCTGAGAGTAGACATGAACTTTGAGAGGAACCAAGGAGACTCTAGATTTTTGGTCTGAACAAATAGAAGGATGGAGCTGTCTTTTACTGAGATGATGAGGAATATGTGAAGAACAGGTTTGCAGGTAAGATCAAGAGTTTGGTCTTAGGCATGTTATATTTGAGATGCCTACTGACACCCAAGTGAACAAGCTGAGTAGGAAGTTGAATATACAACTCTGGGATTTAGCAGTGATGAGTAAAATTGAGTCAGCAATGTATAAATGGTATTTAAAGACACAACAAGAGTCCAAGGACCAAGCTATGGACACCCCAACATCAAAAAGTCAGGAAGAAAAGGAGGAACCGGCAAAGGAGATTATTAAGGAATGATTAGCAAGGTAGAAAGAAAGCATGAACAGTCCTGGAAGCTTATGTGAACAAAAGTACTCAGGAAGAGGAAGTGATCAATCGTGTCAAATGCCGCTAAATAGGTATGGTAAGAGAAGAACTGAGAATTGACCACCAGATTCAGAACGTTACTTGACCTTGACAAGAGCAGTTTTGGTAGAGTCATAGGGGAGAAAGCCTAACTGCACGGGGTTTCAGAATTGGAGGAGAGAAATTACAGAAAGTGAACAGAAACAAGTCTTCTCAGAAATTTTGCTACAATGAGCAGAGAACTAGAGTGGAAGCTGAAAAGAGATGTGGGAATCTGAAAAGGTGGGAGGATCAACAGATTGTAGGTCTGATGGAGTTGATGAAATTATAGAGTGCGGGTATTAGAGGGAGAGAACTGGAAAGAAGAGGTGGGTCAGAGTTAGATGCCTGAAAACAAGACAGCAGTGTTGGTAAGGACAGGTCCAGGTGTGACTGTAGGAATGAGTGGCTGTGACGCAGTGCAGGATGAGATCATTGGAAAAGGTCAGGAAACTGAGGACAGGGTATGGAAAGGATTATCCACATGGATATTGACACTGCTAAGAATTTGAGAAGACAGCTACTGAAGAGCAACTGGTAGCTGTCAAGGAGAAACCTTCAGGAAAGATTTGGGTGTTTGTAGATGATTATAGAGAGGGGTGTTAGTGGGTGGTTTACTCTGATGATCTGAAATTCAGAACTATGTGTTTCTACGGAAGAGGGAGGGAGAATTTCTGGAAGTGGCAATGAGAGAAACAAGGTAGATGCCTATTCTATTTCCCGGCCCAATGACACGAGAAGTATTAAAAGAAAAGAGTCACCACTTGATAGGGTTCTGGGCAAAGCAGTGTGCTTGGGAGAAAGCCAGGTTTCGTTAGGACAAAAAGGAAAAGGTGGGTGGGGAAGGAAAAGGGAATGTTTAGAGAAGAGGCAGAGGATAGAGGGGATTCTGTTTCTGGTATCTCAGATATCGCTGATAATTAGAGGGCAGAATGGAAAAGATTGGGGCTGTGGGTGAGTAGAAGATGGAATTTAAAAAGCAGATGAATAGAGCCATAAGATGAGAGTCCAGAGCAGGAGGGAAGGCTTGGGAGTCTGTGGCTTTCTGGCTTACTGAAAAACAAGAACAGTAGGCATAAAGAGCATAATGAGAATGAGGGTCTCAAGGCAGACAGTGATGTGAGACTGAAAGGCAGCAACAGGTGACGGATGGGAGAGGGAATGGAGTCTTTAACAGACAGCATAATATTGGGTCACAGATTTAAGCAAATACAGAAAAAGTTAAATTTCGCATTTTTAGCAATTCCCTAATTTTGGCAATTACACAGAATAAAAATTTAAATGAAAAAATTTAAAGCAGTAACATACTGAGGTAAAAAATTTATCAATTATTAACAAAGAACACTGGAAGAAGAGGCCCATAGGACAGGAAAACCAAAGTTTCAGCTTCCCTAAAACTATTGTTTTCCTGCTCAGACTCTGTAAAAAAAAAAAAAAAACAACTCAGTCGTTTCCCTAAACGTTGCCTTGCCTATACAAATAAAGAGGGGACTAAAAGGAGAGCAATCTGAGAGTAGAGAGATGGCTGGGGGAGGGAGGGGGGAGGCAGGCAAAAATCCTCAGCTTTAGTGCTCTACAGTTGCTTCCACCCTTCTCTGAAAACAAGGGACGAGGGAGGACTCACATGGGGACCTTGATGCTCACTTCACCCTCCAGGCCCCCAAGGAGCTCAATATGGCCTATAAAAATCATATATTCAGAGGGTTCTTAGAAGGATTCACTTTACACAATTGGATGAACAATTGTTTTAAAATAAACTTCTGGTCCAAATGTAATATAGTGATTAGGACAAACAGGACATTATAGAATTGCTGTCCAAATGTAATATATTATCTTGTTATTGTTTGCACTCAGTGCATTTACAGGTGACACCCGTTTACTCTCAGTAACTGACTCCTACTAAGAGGTATTAAAGGTAGCGAGGGTTAAGTGGTTATGAAGACTAATATCTCTAGAAAGTTTCTAAATGGGATAAATTTACATCACTCCAATGAAGTAAAAGCTAAACTACTGACACCAAGTGCCAAAGGACTCACCTCTGTGCTGAATCATCACCCCAGTGCTTTCAAAATTTCTGCCATTTGCATACTATCCTTGCTATTTTAGCCATCTCCTGTAACACCTCCATTGCAAATCACTTAACATCTTTCTTTAAATTGTCTTTAAATCCACTAACTTTTAACTTTAACTTCATCTGGGATAATATCAAGAGTCTGATATGTTAGTTTCATTTTTTTCTCAAATAAATTAATCCGGTCAAGTAAAAAATATTTTTGTGTTCTATCCCCCAAAATGTGTGTTGTTCTTCAAGTCCTCCTGAACACCCATGGTATTCCCCATATCTGGAAAAATACTGTTAGTTGACAAATGAGATAGCTTAGAAGAATGACTGGCTAGTAAGACACTGAAATAACTATAATAACAATCACCTCTATTAAACTTTCGAAAGGAGATGGAAAGCAGTCATTTTGAGACTGAGTTCTCAAGCATGTACCTGAAATATAATCTGTAATAATTCAAAAAAGACTATTTAAAAAAAAAAAACTTAAACTTTAAAGTTTAAGGGACATTTTGTTATGAAACGTGAAGGTGTGACACATTCTTGTCTGAACACAGGGCTATTCCACTTCTACATGGAGGGAGGCTCTGGGAGAACCTGCTGGCAAGGACAATAAACTCAAAAAACCAAGTGCTCATATACATACTTGGTTGCAGTCCAGAGATCAGGGCTGTTGAACAGGAAAAAATGTCTTTTTCCTGGAAATGTGCAGGGCATATATCAGGAATCAACCCCCTCCTAAAGAACCTCAGTATAGCTCCTACATAATATGATTCTGGAAAGTATTACACCCTAATGGGTCTACCAGGATGACGTAATTAGCTGTAAAACAGACACAAAGTTAACTGATCAATGCTGTTAGCACTGTCCATCCCACCGGAATAATAATCTTGGCTTAGTCAATGGTAAACTATCCTTTGATAATAATCAGCCAATAGATATATTACTTTAAAATGTTTAAGTACTCTGTATGCTCTGCGAGTAGAATGTTTTAAACAATTTGTTATTGTGAAATTACTTTTGCTCAATTAAGTTTATTTCCCTCTGATAATCGTTTTCCAAAATGTTTTCTGAATATGGGTTTTGTCTGACCTGAGATACGGGTGTCTAGATTAGGGCCCAGCATATATTGTAGGTGCTCAATAAATATTTAGTAGACTAGTAGGGTCTTAAGAGAAAGAAAGGGACAACACAGGGGACATTACGTTAACCAGAACCACAGCTCCCAATTTCCCAATATGACATATACAGTAATAGGTTTCACAGTTACAAAGATACGAGACTCTAAAGAGAGTACTGGACTCAGAAAGTCTAGCTCCAAGCCACAACGCAGCCAACTCAAATACATATGCTATACAAAATCACTCTACCTTTCCATTTCTCCGGTTCCTAACTAGTAATGTTAGTACTATTTACCTTGCTCATAGTAGGCACTCAAATGAGCAATTAAAATGAGCATTTACGTTTGTGAGAGGACGTAGGTGGAGAGGTTCAAATTCCAATCATTCTATCCCTATTAAACGACTTACATTTCTGTTACAAAAACTTAGATTAACCTGTGACTATATGTAGTTTAATTCTAAGACTACATATTCTCTTAAAAATTGAACACAATGTTATACTTAGTTTTGTATCGGAGAGATAGTACAAGGGGACTTCAAACAGTTCATGGAAAGATTTGTTTTATCTTTCAATTCTATTTCTCCAGGAACTTTCTGAAGTATTCTTATATATGTCAGGGTAACTTGGGCTCTTCAGCCAGAATACCATGATTTAAAATCCCAGCTTACGTAGTTGCTGTGTGACCCTGAGCAAACTGATTAATTTCTCTGCATCTCAACTTCTGCATCCATAAAATAATAAAACCTACTTCAAAGGGTTGGTGTGAGAACTAAATGAGTTAATATTACCTTAGTACAGTACATGACGCATGGTAAACACTCAGTGTTCTCTATTACAGGCATTCAGCTTTTTTCACTTGACACTGTATTGTGCACTATGATTGTCCCATATCACTTAAAATGTTTGTAAAATATTTTAACAGCTACATTATTTGATTATAAAAATATGCCACAATCAACAGACTTGTTTTATTAGAACATTCAAAGACATACATTTTATCGGCAGTTCTGATCACTTCCTTTAAATAAATTTCTGGAAACGGAATTACTGTGTTCAAGGATATAAAAGCTCCAAAAAAACCTATCACAGATTGCTTTCAGAGGCTTAAGATTGCCCTTCCATCATCAATGTTGGCAGCTTGGTGGGTGCTTGCTTTTTAAAAGCTATGATTGGAAGACAACAACCACTTCACCTGACAACTATTTTGATATTACTTGCCAATAAGGAGGCCTGTACACACCTGTTTTGTATTGAAACTTGAGTCCAATTTACCAAGAACTTCCTCTTACCTACTGATTCTCACCGTGGGAACAGAGAAGCTCTAAAGGTACATTAACAACCTGAGATTTAAGCTGAGATCACAAATTTTTACTCAATTCTGTTAACAAAATTCAGTCAGTCAACACATCTTTACTAAGCACCTTCTATATACACTTCAGGCACTGTTCTGGGTGCCTGGGAAACTTCAGTGAACACGGCCCTACTAAGAAGCAAAGTTCTTACTTGCTTCTCACATACAATATAGGTTTAGAAGTCAAACACATAAGGGTAAGCCTGGTTTAATGATACATGTTTGTTGATTCTTGGCTATTGTGCTATAAACTTGCTGCAATTTGCACCTCTGCAACAAATCTTCCTTGCTGAAGCACTTGCCAAACAAACCATGGTAACTGTCACACCAGAGGTCTGCTCCAGCACCTGGAAATGACAGACATGCTGGGCATATGCTGCTTGCTTTGGTAATTGCTGAGGTTGGCTAGAATTGGGAAAATGCTTGGTGTGAGCCTAGCAGTTGGTGGTGGATCACAACAGAGAGGAAGTTTTTACCAACCTTGTTTTGAAATAAAAATACAAATTTATAAACGTTTTTGATTTAGCCTTAGATTTTTGGTATTAGATAAATTGGGAAGGAAGAATCTTATTATATCCAAGTGCCTTGTTTTCAATTCACTGTAGCTAGGCCTAAATCGCCACCATCATAATACGGTTTATTTGCTTAGCTAAATGGAACTGATAGACATGGAATTTAAATATAGCAGTTAAGCCGATCTAAGACAAGTGTCACATTAAAAGGCTCCTTTCTTGAACTATGCTATACAAGTTTGAGAAGTATTTTACTGGCTACCTGGATTGAATATGTGGAACAGCACTATGTAAACTATTACAGATTATCTTGTGTTGTGATAAAAATGGAATTTGGAGAAAGAATTACTGAGAAAGTGGAAGCAGGTTTAGGAGATCCTCGAGTGGTTTGCCTGTAAATCCCAGACCTATCAAATTCTGTACTCCAATCCATACACCTAAATGCTTCATACAATCCCTAGATGTTATGAGGTAGTAAACAGACTTATGCTGATTCTGTACAAGTGTACTTCTAAAAGTTCATGGAAAGATTCATTATTGCCTTTTAATTCTATTTTTCCATGAACTTTCTGAAGAACCCTTGTATCAAAACAATCTTCTCTTTGGCATCAAAAACAGACATGAGGGAAACTGAAGGACTTTTCAGTTACCATCGCAACACCTGCACCCGACAGTGAAGGAGGATTCACAACTTCTGGCCATGCCCTTTATCAATCTATGTTATTTCTTAGGCCTGGGATATTTTTGGAAGATTTGTACCTTTGGGAAGACAGTCAATTACCCTTTCAAAAAAATTGTGCAGGCTATACTTTAGAATTCACCTTGAAGGGAAAAATTAAATAGTTTTCCAAAGATAGTATCCATCTGCAAAATAAAATATAACAGTCCTGGTACAAAACAATTCTCCACAGAGGAACTGGTTATCAAATTTAAGCTGATTAACAGTGGTTCTCAAAATTTAAATACATCTTAACAAGATCCTTTATATGCACAATCCTGATTTAGCAGATTTGGGGTGAGGTCTGAGATGTTTGCATTTCTAACAAGCTCCAGATGATGCTGTTGATGCTAGTCTGCAGATTGCACTGAACAGCAAGGTGACAGCCATCAGAGCCCAGGCAGAAATCAGAAGCTGGGTACCAGGACAGCAAACTAAGCCGAAAGCTCAGCCAATAAGAAAAGAAAATGTTTACACTTCAGCTCATCTTACAAACCTGTACTCTTTGTTCTTAAAGCTAAACCAAAAGTCTGCCACTGAGATTTTAATGAGTCTCCCCATTTTTGTACTTCATGCAATCCAACCGTCTTTTTTTCAAATTAAAATGTAGGTTTAATGCAATTTCCACCAAAATGCCAAAATAATTATTTTGTAAATGGACTAAATTATTAGAAGATTATGTTAAAATAGGCAACAATGACAAAGAAAAGAATGCATGTGGGCTGGGATGGAAGAGAGTAGCAAGGAAGGGGAGTAAAACTGTGATGAAGGCATCACACATCATTGGGGAAAGGAACAAATGGTGTTGGAAAATTGTTGGCTATTTGGAAAAAAAAAAAAAGAAGCTAATTTAGATCTTCACCTCATGATATGCCCCTCCCTCCAATAAATTTTATGTGAATGAAACTTAAAACATTAACAAAAACAAAAATACAAGACCTTCACAAGGGAGAACTAAATACTTATTGAACCCGGAGTGAATATTAAACTTAGGAGAACTGGAAGAACCAAAGGGAAAAAACTGGTGGCTGACACTCTGTGTGTCCTCTGTATCAAAAAATAACATTAAAAGGTCAACCAGAAAAATGTTTATGTTAACTATGACAAAGTGATAAGAAAAATAAATGAGTATATCAAGCCTAGGAGTCTTCAAAAAACAAGTGTGTTTAGTACTTCTGGGATCTAGATTCCAACCTTTTTTCTTTTCTAAGAGAGTATCTCTCGCCTCTCTAGTTGTTTACTCTCATCAACATACATTCTAGTCTCTCACATTAAAACAACAAAAATAACAGGAACACGAGTCCCTCACTATATACCTTTTCAGCTACTAATTCATTTCTCTATCCAGGTGCTCATAACACCTCTCCAAAGAGTCTCCAGTTCTTTACCTCTTTTTCCTTTCTCAAAGTACTCCAAAATCTGGCATATATTCCACCACTCCATTAAAAAAGCTCTCATCAAAAATTGATGGCCTCTTTGCACCTCATTCGGTGTTGCCAAAAAAGAAAAAAAGAAGAGAATAAAGTTGATGGCCTCCAGCTCATCTTCATCTCATTCTCTCTCATGAGCACCCAACACAGCCTACTCACCTCCATGAAACCCTTCCTTCCTGAGATTCTCTCCTACTTCACTGGATACTTTAATTGCCTTTGTTGGTGTCTTCTCTATCCAAACTGTAAATCTGCACTGTCCTTAAGGTAGCCCACTAGTCACATGTTACTACAGGGCACTTGAAATATGGTTAGTCTGTTAGATGTACTGTAAAAGTAAAATATGCATTGGACTTTGAAGTTCTTTTGGAAGACAGTACATGTTGAAGGAATAACATTTTGGATATGCTGGGTTAAATAAAATGTACTAATTTCACCTGTTTCATTTTACTTTTTAATGTGGCTACTAGAAAATTTAAGGCTGCACATGTGGCTCACATTATATTTCTATTGGACAGTGATGCTCTGTTGGACGTGTCCTAGGGTTTGGTCTTGCTTCTCCCAGAGCCTTGCCATCACAGTCAACTGCATTATCCTGCACTGGCTCATATTAGGGGCACAATAAGGTAGAGTAGTATTTTCAGACAATGGGAGTGTCCACAGGGCAGGGTTCCCAGGCGAGACAGAATTACTGATGGGGCAAACAAGCAAGTGGAGACTGAGAAAGACTGATCCACAGTTCAGGTTTCACAACTGGGTGATAACTATGCCCTGTTAGACTGCTTTCAACCCTATCCATTATGGTTTCTAGTTTCTCCTTTGGAATGTGTGCAAAGGAGTTCAAGAAAACTCCTCCAACAGGCTTTCTTGCTTTTCTTTCTTTTTTAAAGACTGCAGTTTGTAATGGTAAAGACCTTGACAAATTCTCATACTCTTGCAGGCCCTAAAATTCTCGTCAAGTCCTAAAGGTTTGGGGACAAAATAAGCACTGTTCCTCTAAAGGGGACTAATCTAACAAATATGCTGCCTCTGATAAAAAGCTGTTGGATATAATGCCAATTACATCAATTCAAGAGATACTGAAATTTGGCGCCAGGAAGAAACTTAGCAACAAAATCTTTCCCACTTGTTACGTAAGAAAATTAAAGTTGAGAAAGCTGAAAGACTTACTTTCATTCCTATCTTAAAAGTAAAAAAATATGGACAGGATTCTAGAAAGGTACACTCACACATGTAAGTCAAGACTCAATAGTTACATTTAAAATTCACAATGAAGTATCAAAACTACTAACCATTCTATAAGCACTCCTTTCAAGACGTTGACCATCTTTTCCCAGTCAGAAGACGCAGATGACCTCAAGAATGCTAATAAAAAGGATAAGGTGACACAAAATTCAAAAGC
The DNA here is from genome assembly GCF_027409185.1 of Cynocephalus volans. Classification (NCBI taxonomy): domain Eukaryota; kingdom Metazoa; phylum Chordata; class Mammalia; order Dermoptera; family Cynocephalidae; genus Cynocephalus; species Cynocephalus volans. Next base: position 156,309,661 of record NC_084464.1, on the reverse strand, counting down.
ATCAACTTCTATATACTTCGGGGATTTACCTCTGAAATGAGGCAAAATATTAAACGTTGATATTAAATATTAAACAGTTAAGTCTATGAAAGACAGAGCTAATCATAAGAAAACATAGACTTTACGACTTTTTTTAACAAAATTAAAGTGGAATATTACTAATGCACTACTCTTACTTGCAAACAAATTCTACCCACGGTCAAGTCATCCTAATGAAAGCAAGTGGCATAACTACACATCCGTGTGCTCAATTCAGTAAAATATGGTCACTACTCAACGAATCTCTTTCCCCATCCAGGAGAATGATAAAGGTAAGATCCCGGGAGGTGGACATCACAGTAGTTCTGAAAGAGGCCTCCAAAATTACATAGCGACGTGGTGCTGGTAACACCAAGGTCGGGTTCGATCCCAATACCCACAGGCCAAAAAAACCAAAAACAAAAAAGTCCAAAAAGTACGTAGTGAGCCCAACCATCTCATTTTCACAGAGGAGGAGATCGAGTGGTGAGATTAAGCCACAGTTCCAGGAGGGGAAAAAAAAGAAGACAAGCCAGGTCTCCAGACCTCACGTTCCTTCACTAAACAAAGCACGTCCAAGGCTCTGCGCTCCAAGGAAACCCCCCCGCAGCACGCCGGCCAAATTAACCCTTCAACTGCTACGCCTGAGAGCGGGTCGAGCCGCCCCCGCAGGAAATCCACGGTTAAACGACTGCGAGAAACCGCCCTACACCCCAGCACCAGGAGCACTGACTTCTTGGTCTCTTTTCCTTCCCCACTCTTTTTTCGGGACCCCTCCGTCCTCCCCGCACCCCACTTTCCCCAGTCTCTCAGAGGCTGAACACGCACCTCCGCCCACACACCCAGCGGCGCCTCCGCGTGGCCGAAAGAGTGCGCCTGCGCAAGCTACGTCATCGCGCCATGGACGCTCTTGTGGGAGGAGCGCACTGGGGGGCGGGGCCCGACGGGGGCGTGGTCACGTGCCACCCTCCGCCGGGTGGAGGGCGCGGGTTGGACGCCGCGCTGAGGGGTGGGCTTCCCCGCCGACTGGGTCCCCGGTGAGCGGTTGGGGGCGAGCCGAGTCCGCGTGCCGGCAGGTAGGAGAGGAGGACGGGCTCGTGGGGGCGGACGAGGGCGTCGGCGCAGCCGGGGGCGGCGCGGAGTGGGGAGGGCGGGTGCGGGCACTATTGGGGCGCCCGGGTGGGGGCGCGCGGTCCCTGACCGACCCACGGACCCGCCGCGGGGCGTTAGGGCCTCTCTTCAGTCCTCGCGAGCCTGACTCTTCTTTCTCGGTCGCTGCCTTTCTCTGGTTGCTGTCGAGGCTCAGAGGAGAGCACCCGCCGGCACATCATCCTGGCTCGGTAGTCACGGAAGGATAATGACAAGGAGGAAACAGCCTCATCATTCCAATCCGAGCCTTCCGACCGCAGCTTCTTGCTCGGTCTCTGACCCGGGAAATTGAATGCATTGAATGCTGGTAGGTCTAGGTCTCTGAACCCGGTAGCGGTCACTTAAAAGTGAAGGACCCTAGAAGGTTCTAAAATTCCTTTCCCAAGTTCTCAGTAGTCTAATAGACCTCTCTAATTATTTTTACCAGCTGAGGTATGAGCTTCTTGCTTTCTGTTCCTTAAGTTTAGTTGTGCTTCCCTAGATAAGCTCATGCTGCTTTTTACTTCGTGTGTTCCTGTGATTCTCTAGGAACCTAGCTTTTCCATTTATTTCCCTTTTTCTATCCCTCAAATCTTTTCTTCCCTTTGGTTTTCATATTGTACTCTCTTTTTAAAAATCTGCTCTCAAGTATAGTTATTCCCAAGTATCTTTTCTTTGCTCTTTTTCTTCTTGCATACATTCTACGTTCTCCACCTTGATAATCAGTTCTCTATGTTATGAGTTCCTTCACATTGAACTGCCATTCATGAGCTCCAGGTGTTGGACTGATGGCTTGCACACTAATGACCTGTGAGTAATCCAAACTCCACCTCTCAACTGAACTAGCTTTCATCCCTCACCCTTACTTCAAAACTTGCTTTTCTTCCTGTGTTTCTCCAAATCATTCAGATTTAAAACCTTCATCCGTTTATCCAACAAACATTTTTGTGCATCTCATATGTGCCAGACACTATCCTAGACACTTGGGGTGCCATGTTGAGCAAGTAATAATTCTATTGCTGGCACAAATCAGTTATCAAGAAGGTACCAGATGGTGATATGATAAAAAGTGACTGGAAGGGTTACTTTGGTTAGGGGCTGTCAGAAATGGCCTTCAGGAAGATTTCTGAATTAAGAAAACTTGTGTATACCACCAATAATTATGAATCAATAATAATAAGATACTATTCATAACAGCCTTCAAAGTTAAAAACCATCCTTCAGTGCATATCCTTGCTTGCCTGTTTACTTTTCCTCACACCCTCATAGAGGCCATTTTAGAACTCATGGGTTTGCTTAAAATTTATTATTTGCATAAGCCAGTAGCTCTGCAACAGATGAGTCCAATAGATATAATTTGATACCTGGAAATGCGTGCTGACCCCTGGTCAACAAAAGAAGCCATAGTTTTCTGCAAGTGCCGTGTAGCTTTTATCACCGCACTTCAGAGCACTTCTCTTGTGGCTTGATCTCCTTTGCCTCCTGGCATAGACTTGTTTTTGGTCAGTAATCCAGGTAATATAGACCATGTGCAAATATAGGCAGGAGAAAACAATAACTTATTCTGTGTTGGTTTGGGGATGCTACCAGAGGCCAGTAGAGCCAGGGAGCTTCTTTATTTCTTGATACTGATTCCATTCTAATCTGGTTATTGTATAGCTGCAAAACAACTACTGGTTTATTTAATTTTTTGAAAAGGTAGAACATCTAATTTTGAGTTCTGGGCATATGCTAGTGTGTAATCCTGAGCAAATAACATTCTTTCCAGTCCAATCTCCTCACTTATATTTACTCATCTATTATTAAGGATTTTGCAAAAGATGCACATGAAGAGATGCATAGGGCGAGGTATAGGAGAAGGGGCTCGGAGCTCTGTCCCTGGGCACGCCACTCTCCAGGAACTGCCGCATGTTCAGTTATCTGGCGATTTTTATTTTTAATCTGGTCCTTTGGGGCTTAGTATAGAAGCTTAGTCCAAAATAATGGCCTCCTATAATTTTTATTTAATACTGGCATATAGATATTTAAAACTGTGATGTGTTAGGATTAGATACAACTGCATTACACAAAAAATACAAGGTAATCATGGCTTAAATATTCATATGATTGCATAGGCAGGCAGTCCATGGCTCATATGGCAGCAGGTCCATGATCATCAAGGACACAGATTCTTCTTTCTTGCTGCTCTGCCATCCTTAGCATGATGCCTCATGGTTAAGATGGCTGCTTTAATTGAAGCTGTCCCTTGCTAATTCTATTGAGAGGGAAGGGCGAAGAAAGACACATACTCTTCTCCTTATGGACACTTCTTAGAAGTTATATATGACATATCGACTTATATTCCATTAGCCAGTTCTTAGTCAATGACCACACTTAACTGGAAGGAAAGAAAGATGATGCAGTCTTTATTCCGTTATCTGTGTGCCCAGCTACAATTCAGGTTTTATTAATAATAATGAAAGGGCAAAATGATGTTTAATTTCAGTCTGGTTTCTTCTCCAACCAGGGCAGTGAATCTACCATTATGAAGGCCCCAGTGGACTCCCTATTGTTAAATGTAATAGAATTTTTGAATATTTGTTTCATCTTGTAGTCATAATCTCTCTTGTTACTTTTTGTATCTTTCTTAGTCTCTTCATAATTTCTCCTCTATTCTCTATTTAAAAAGAGTATTTCAGACTTAATATAATCACATCCATAATCTCAAACACTTTTTTAAGTGAAAATTGGCAAGCTGACTCTAAATTATATGGAAGAGCTAAGGACCTAGAATAGTCCATCTTGAAAAGGAAGAACAAAACGGGAAAACTTATACTACCAAGACTTACTATAAAGCTACAATAATCAAGACAGTGTGGTATTTACATAGGATAGACAAATAGATCAATGGAATGGAATAGAGAGTCCAGAAATTGGTCCATACTTATACAGTCAATTGATTTTTGAACAAGGCACAAAGTCAATTCAATGGGGAAAGGAACATGGTTTCAACAAATGGTACCGGAATTATGGGATATACATATAGGAAAAAAGTCAGTCTTCTATCTCACCCAATACACAAAAATTAACTTGAGGTGGATCATAGAACTAAAGGTAAAAGCTAAGCAAAAAATGTCTTTTAGACCAAATAATAGAAAAATATCTGTAACTTTGAGGTGGGCAATTATTTCTCAGATAGGATGCAGAATGCAGTAACCATAAAAGAAAAAAAAATAATAAAAGATTTTATCAAAATTAAAACTTCTGTTCATCAAGAGTTACCTTTAAGAAAATTAATACATAACTCATAGACTCAGAGAAGGTATTTGTAGTATATATGTATGTATATCTGATAAAGGAGTTGTTTCCAGAATGTATAAAGAACTGATAACATTAAAAAAACACAAAAAAATCCAATTTAAAAATGGGCAAAAGACTTAAAACCACACTTCACATAAAAAAATATGTAAATGGCTAACATGCCTATGAAAAAGTGTTCAACATGGTTAGTTTTCAGGGAATTGCAAATTAAAACCAAATGAAATATTATTATGTTTAGTATTACACACTAAAAAGGCTGAAATCAAACAGGCTGATAGCATCAAATATTGGCAAGGATGTGGAGCAACTAGAACTCTCATACTCTTGCATTGCTGGTTGCAGTATAAAATTGTAAAATCATGTTAGAAAAATATTTGCAGTGTCCTATAAAGTTAAGCATATATCTGCTGTGACCCAGAAGTTCCACTCCTGCTTGTTTACTCAAGAGAAATGAAAACATATGTCTACAAAAAGACTTGTATCAGAATGCTCGTAGTGTCTTATGGTAGGCAGGATACTGGCTGCTCAAGGATGCCATGCCCTAATCCTTGTAACCTGTGATTGTATTATATTGTGTGACAAAAGGAACTTTGCAGATGGAATAAAGGTTACAGATCTAAGGAAGATTATTTTAGATTATCTGGGAGAGCCTAGTGTAATCAATCACATGGGCCCATAAAGTGGAAGAGGGAAATAGAAGAGTCAGAGATGTGGTAATGTGAGAAGGACAAACTTTTGCTGGTTCTGGGATGTAGGGGGCTACCCGCAAAACCAGATAGAGGCCTTGAGGAACTAAAGGTGGCCCACAGGTAACAACCAGCAAGGAAATGAGGACCTCAGTATTAGAGCTGAATAGAACTAAATTCTGTTATGACTTGAATGAGCCTGGCAGTGGATTCCCCCCCGAGCTTTCAGTAAGGAACGCAGTCCTGCCACCACCTTGTTTCAGCCTTGTGAAACGTGGAGCACAGAGATTAAATCTAGAATAGTTCCTAGGAACCTGCATTTTATTAAGTGCTTCTGCAGATAGTCCTTGGATGACATTTTGAGTGAAGCCGTTTTATATACTATTCTTTAGTAACTTTGTCTAAACCCATGGTTTCAATTAATAGTAAGTGCTGATGACTCATAAATTTATATCTATAGATTAGATCTCTCTGCTGACCCCAGTTTGCTTATTGGATATCTTACATGAATACTTCATAAGAACCTTAATCTCAACATGTTAAAATTGGGAATTTATCCTTCCTGCTAAATCCATTTCTTTTCCTGTATTTCCATATTTTGGTAAATATTATCTCTATATACAAGCCAGGAAATTAGAGCCATATTTTTCTCCCTCTTATCCATTCCTCTCCATCCCTCATCCAACCGGTTATCTGATTTGTGTGATTCTTTTCTCATAATATCTCTTAAGGATGTTTCTTCTTGATCATTCTCAAAGCCACTGCCTTAATTCAAATACACTTTTCTCCTTGGTTTTTGTTAAAGAGGTCCATATTGGTTTTTCACATCTCTAGCTTGGCTCTTCTCCAACGTATTTTTCCACCCTGTTAATTTTTCAAAAAATAAAAATTTCATCGTGTTACTCCATTTCTTAAGACTAGTTTTTCAACAGTTTCCCATAACTGAGAGTAAGCTTCAGACTCCTTAACTAAGCTAGAAAGGATTTTTATGTTCTGAATGGTCCCTGCCTTTATACTCTTATTCAACATAATGAATTGACAGAAAAGCAGTATATAGAAGACCTGAAAAGTATTACCAACCAACTTAACCTAATTGACATTTGTAGAATATTCTACCCAACAACAGCAGAATATACATTCTTTTCAAGTGCATGTGGAGCATTCACCAAGACAGAATTATGTTCTATGCCATAAAACAAACCTTAAGATTTAAATAAGTTGAAATGATACAATGCCTGGTTCTTCCATCCACAGTGGAAGTTAGAAATCAGTAACAAAGATTGTTAATTCCAGTAACAATGGAATTAAGCTAGAAATCAATAACAAAGATATTTAGTTCCTGAATAAATTTCTGATTATCTGATGGGTCAAAGAGGACGTCCCAATGAACTTTAAAAATATTTTTAATTGAATGAAAGAAACAAAACCTCTCCACATATCACAGTTTGAGGGATGCAGTCAGAGCAGTAGTTAGAGGGACATTTTTAGCATTAAATACTTATATTAAAAAAGAAGAAATCTTAGGTTAGTAATCTACAGTTTTAAAAAACTAGAAGAAGAGCTGTTTGAAATCAAAGCAAGCAGAAGGCAGAGAATAATTAAGAGCACAAGTCTCAGTGAAGGTTAATAAAAACACAGTAGAGTAATCCAATGAAACTAAAAGCTGGTTCTTGGAAAATATCAATGAAATCAATAAATCTCTAGCTGTACTGGCCAAGAAAAAGAAGATGCAAATTACCAAAATCTGAAATGAAAGAGAAGACATTATCATAAGACATTGAAAAGAGGGAATACGATTTAAAACCTTTTAAGGAAGAAAGAATACCAATTCTACACAAACTTTTCCAGTATTGCTTTGATATGAAAACCAGACAAAGACATCATAAGAAAACTAGAGATTAATGGCTCTCATGAACATAGACACAAAAATCCTTTTTTTTTTTTTTTTTTTAAGGCTAGTCAAGTGAAGCAGTGGGAGTAGAGAAGGAACAAAGAAATCTGCCACTGGCTGTGATTAATTGTGAACAACACTACTGACACAAAAATTCTTTTTTAAAGTTATTTGCTTTATTATATTGTTTTATTTACTCTGTACAATAACTATAAACATTTCAGAGTGGAAGACTCAAAAAGACTAAGTAACATTTACAATGTTATATAGTTAATAATTGGAGGGACTAGTATCTTTTGATTCAAACACATCGTAAACTTCACTGCTTCACAAGCTAAGATTAAACTGTGCTTATTTGGTGGTTTTCTGTAAAATAACTTAATTTTCCTTGAGGTTATATGTTTTTTAGCAAGAAAAATAAATGCAGAGAAACAATAATCATAGCAAAACCACAGCCTGTGCTAGGCCCTTACAAGATATTGGTATAAAATACACAAACACACACACACACACAGGCTCAGCCTTGAGGCAGCTTACAGTATTATAGAAAAGACGAACAAATACAGTAGAAATTCTTATGCCGTGGAGGTTTATGAGAGTGCAGAATGCTAGGAGAGCACTCAAAATGAAACCTACCTGAATTGAGTGGATTATAGAAGCCATGCTGGAGATGGCACATAGGATTAGAAACAATAAGAAGTTGCTAGGCCAGTAGAAAAGAAGGGTGGAGCGTTGAAAAGTAACAAAAAGAACAACACACGTTTTAGGGAGATGGAAGAGGATAAAGATGTGCAAAGACATCTTCAGGGAAGCTCTGCTTTTAAGCAGAGAAGTGACGTATCAGATATGTACTTCACTAAAATTAAAGAATGAATAGGTAGATTATTGATAGTTCAGAGAAGAATAATGATTAAGACACTAATGTAGTAGGGATAGTATAAAAGTAAGCTAAGAATATATGTATCTGGACCTAAGATATGTATTTCATTAGACTAATTATAATAAAAAACACATATTACACTGTTTGACATGTTTTACATATATTGATTCAAAACATTTAATCCTTAGTTAGGTTAAAAGTTCTTAATAAAAATACTAGCAAACCAGATTAAACAATATGAAATGATACTTATGTTCACACAAAAACCTGTATGCAAATGTTTATAGTTGCTTTCTTCATAATTCTGAAAAAGTGAAAGCGTCCTAAATGTCCCTCAGCTGGTGAATGTATAAACAAACTAGTGTATCTATACAATGGATGGGTACTAACCAATAAAAACAATAAACTCCTGGTATACACAACAACACAGGTAATTCTCAAGTTAATTTTTCTAAGTAAAGGAGGCCAGACTCATAGGCTACATACTGTATGACTTTATTTATATGACATTCTTGCAAAGGCAAAACTATAGATTCAGAAAACAGATCAGTGGTTTTCAAAGCTGGGTGTGGGAGAGGTTTGACTACAAAGGGATAAAGAAATATTTGGGCTGATAGAACGTTTATATTTTGATTTGAAGCTCTCAAAACCCTTGGAAGTGTACATTTCAAATGGTGAATATTACTGTATCTAAATCTTAAAAATGAAAAAAAAAGTAGTGAACAATATTGTTTTCTCACTTTTTTGTCTGAAACTGAGAGATAACCTGCAGCATTCTTTGTAGCGCAGGACTACTAATTTTCTATAGATCAAAATTTTAAGACTGTTTTAGACAATGTTAAATTATTGAAAGATTTAAGGCAGGAGATAACATTCTCCGATTTTAAAAGTTACATTTACTTCCAGGCAGCCCCCTCTGGTCCCTTCATACACATGAAAATTTTAGGTAAAATGTAACACAGGAGCTTGGAATTGTGAGAAGGAAGAGAAGAGGATGCTCAGAAGAAAGTCATAGCATTGAGGGAGAGGCTTGAAGCAAGTTGCAGAACCTGATAGAAACCTTAGTTGCTTGTGTCTAATATGCATGTAGGGTTAAAGTCAGCCTAGCCTGAAGGTGATAGTCTTGAAGGATTACACCTTCAAGGAAACAGGGACTAGAAAATTTCCTCCCTTTAAGGGAACAGCATGAAAACTTGCTTTTACCAGGAACATGAAAGTGGAAATTGGAACTCAAAATCTGTATCATTTGTGGTTGTGGCATTTGAATTCATTGTCCTCCTAGTGCTGGTTGAGAAATCCATAAATTTGTAATACCTGTGGAATTTTGACAGAGATAAATTTGAAACTGCACTGTAGAACAGAGCACATAGGACTCCAACGGGAAATACTCCCAGTGAAGATGATCTCTGAATCAAAGATTACAAAGCATATAAGCAAACAAACAACCATGAAGTATAGCCAGCCCTAATTACTAGAAATGGTGGTTCCAATAGAGAGATTTTAAAATAAATATGCTTGAAGTATAAATGAAAGTTTAGAAAACACATGTAATCAGCTTTTTGGAGCATTCTAGACCATCCCACAGACTGGTGGCTGAAACAACCATTTATTTATATTATAAACCATTTATTTATATTAACCATTTATTATTATATATAAACCATTTATTTATATTAACCATTTATTATTTACTTATAAATGTCTGAGGGTTGAGTATGGGCTTTGTAGGTCAGCTAGGGGCTAGTTAGTTTGGTACGGCCTCACATGCCTGGCAGTTGGTGCTGGCTGTCATTTAGTACTTGTTGGCTCAATTGATGGAGATATTAGACATTTCTCTTGTTATCCAGCAGACTAACCTAGTCTTATTTACAGTCAGGTAGCATAAGGAACAAGGAGAAAGCATGGGCCAGAGCCTTTATTGTGGTTTTTATGGGAAGGAATAGGTGAGACAGAGTAGGCAAGCTGAACAAAAAGCAGACAATTTTTATGATGAAAAAAATCATAGGAATAGCTTGCACAACTTTATACTAATGATTTTGAAAACTTACATGCAAATTTTCTTGAAAAATAGAAATTATCAAGACTGATTCAAGAAGAAAGAAAATCCTAGTAAACCAGTAATCATAGAAGTAATTGACTGTAAAAAAGAGGCACATTATTGACCAAATGCAATGCGTGGACCTTTTTTGGATCCTAATTCTAACAGACCAAGAGTGCAAAACAAATAAAGTTTATGAAATAATTGAAACACTAATAAGATATTTGATGATACTAAGCAATTTATTTCGAGGCATAATGATTTTTTTTTTTTCAGGTAAAGTGTATACTAAAGTATTCAAGGGTTAAATGATATGCCGTTTTGGATTTGCTTCAAAAAAAAAGAGTGTGATGGTAGTGGTGGAAAGTAAATATGGGTTAGTTGTTTGTTTTTTATTAGTTCTTTGTTTTTTGATGGGAGAACTTTGGACATCCAGTATTTTTTCAGAAAGAACTGAAAGAGAGGGAGAGTGTGAAGAGTGAAAAGAGAACGGCAGACAGTGAATGAGTCAAGGTCCTCATGGACGTGAAGAGTTGAGATCTAGAGCATAGGTGGAGCAGGTAGAGCGTTTCTTTCTCTCAGACCTGGGGGGATCAAGCAAGAAAGATCCACTTGGAATCTGGAAAAGGTGATGCAGATAAGTGCACATTCATAGGCTAAGGTAAATTTGCTGTGGAGTTACGAAGCTAAGCTTTAGGCTGCCTTCCTTTTGTTGGCTCCTTTGAATGAGGAATTACCAGGAGCTGTAATGTTCAAGGTGGGGAGGGAACACCATGTTGTAGTCTGGAAGCAATTCTATGTAAACGTTTCTGATAAATAACAAAATCTCAGAAGAAAGTTACCAGGTTTCTTAGACTCCAGTAACTTCATGTGATTTCTTTCTCATTTTAAATAACTTTTACTTTAATACTTAATTTGGTATTTGTAATTTTGTATTCTCCTATTTTGTTAAAGAGCCCCACATTCTAATTTGCGTAAACACTAAGTCCCACAATACCTGGATCTGTCCCTGCTTACACACGTGGGGTGGAAGTTGACGGAGTTAACAGTCTTGCTTTTCTTGAGTGAGATAAGGGAAAAGATGACCTGAGAAGGACAGAGGTAGAGTGAGAGGCTTGAAAGAATGTGTGGATTGTTAGAACAATCATTGTGGTGGGAAGAGAGTGGACTAGGGACAGCATAAATGCTTCTGAGAGCCCATCCTGAGTTTGTCTCTTGTCCCCTTGACCCCCACTTTGGCTGTCCAAGTGTAGAGCACAGAAAGGACGCATTTCAGGTTAGAATTATAGGAGAGTAGAAGTTCTAGGTTCTACTTCTAGAGTTATAGGAGAGTAGGGTTCTAGTATATTGAGGGAACAACAGAGAGAGGTTGGAGGGCTGTGCCATGGAGTCAAGCCTGTGGTGGGGAAGGAAGTATGGCCACAAGGCAGCTGCTCACTCCTGGGAAAGCAAGGGCTGGCAGGTTTGCTGAGACTGGAGAGTAGATGAACTAGAAATAACCAAGAACCAGAGAACTAAATGTTACAAAGTTAGAAATGGAGCATTTTATTTTGGAGAAAGTTGCAAGGTCCAGTAGTATCATCCGAGGAAATCCAGAAGAGGAAGTAAGATGAGGAAGTGACAGAAATATATTTCCATTGTAATCAGATTTATACCAAGGACTCAGTGGAAGGGAAGCCTAGTGAGAGGAGAGGAGTTGAAGTTAACACTAGGAAGGTTTTTAGGCCAGAAGAGTAATCATAAAGGATACTCCTATGATGGTTTATAGTTGACTGCTTTTATAGTAGGTGTCAGGCTTGAGAGAAGTGGCAGGTATGTTTGCTGTACATTTTGTCATGCAGTTTTCATGGAGTAACTAAAATACACATCTGTATACTACTCTATCCTGGTTTTGTGAGCACCTTCTTCATTAGTCTTTTATCATTATCTATCTCTCAGAGAGAAATAGCAGCAACTCATTAAATAAGTGAGAAAATACAAAACAATGACCTTTAAAACAGTGACCTTTACAAGTTTTACCTGTTGCCTAAATTAGTTTAGGTCATCAGTTGGTGTGATAGAATCACAATTTAAAAATTTAAAGCTTTTTTTTGGTAATAGGCCACAATAATCAACCAGACTGTATATTGACAAAATAAAATAAAATTTAAAAAAAAATTTAAAGCTTTTTATTTTGCATTATCTTTAACAGGTATTTCTTACTCATGCACACCAAGTAATTTCCCCCTAATCCCTATAAAGTTGCTGGAAGTTTTTAATATGTTGAACCACAGGAGCATTTCTGGTGCTCTTTTTTTTTTTTTTTTTTTGTGACCAGCCACACGTCACTGCACCGGCCATCCTTATATAGGATCCGAACCCGCGACGGGGACACTGCTGCGCTCCCAGCGCCGCGCTCTCCCGAGTGCGCCACGGGGTCGGCCCCACAGGAGCATTTCTCACATGAGTCCCTCAAGGGTCTTCCTTACAGCAAAATGAAAAAGAAAAAGAAGTCTCATTATCCGAAGACGTTCTGATATGGTTCTGGAGTACTAAGTTGTTCTACAAAAGATTGCATCATATTTAGATCATCTTTACGTAGTTGATGAATTAGTTGGGCAACAGTTCCCCTTCTTTGATAGGAGGCCAACAGTGAATTAAATTCTGAAGATTTTAAACAATGTTGGGTACCATCCTGCAGGAGCTAGAGGAAAGCTAAATACTTCTATGGGTTCTAAATATATCTTTCATTCAGAGCTGCTTATCATTTCATGTAGGGCCTTCAGTTATCAAAAATAAATACATATATATTTATGCATACATGTTTTTTAAATACATATTTTTTAAAAATTTAAATGCCTGTATTGATATTCTGATTGATAATTTGTATATTCCTGTTTCCTATTAATCACTATTCACAATTAGACACAGTTCAAGGAATAATAATCAAATTACAGGTTCTAGGAAAATATTATTCTAGTAAGTCTGTTTTAAGTTTTTAAGGAAGAAATCTTTTTTTTAATTGAAAAGTTTTTTTCCTGGTCTTGAAAATCTAACTCTGTGTGCAATCCACTGTGATGGTAATATGTTCTTATAGTTAAATGTTTTGAATTAGATCCTAACTTAAATTTGTTATAATTGTTCTACTTACCCAGAATGTCCCTGGCTGCTTATTGTGTCATCTGTTGCAGAAGAATAGGAACCTCTACTCCCCCGCCAAAAAGTGACACACACTGGAGAGACATCAGTGAGTACAGTTTAAATAAAAGTATTTTCTCAAAGAAACAGTGATAGAATTGTGGTTAAGTTTCCAGGGTGGGCCACAAAAACTTATTTAACCCATTTGATAAGTCTCAGATTCATTTATGTCTTTCTGTACTAATGGTCGACCCCAAATTTGAAGGCCCAGAGCCATACATACTCCTTTTTCTTGAGAATTCTTTTCCCTTCCCTACTTTCCGGTCAAATTTATAGTCATCCTTCTAAACTTGACTTAAGTATCACTGCATTCTCACTCAGCATTATGATATTAGGTTCTTGCAAAACAAGGTGCCAACCACCTGTGTTAGTTTCTGGGAATATAATGGTAACCAAGGAAGAGACTTTGTCCTTGTCCTCCTGGGACTTGGGATCTGGAATTAGTCTGCTCTTCACAGTGTAGGCCTGCTTTCCTGTAGGAAGCTTTCCCTCCCCACCTTGGTCACTTTAGATCTGTCACTTATCATTCTGTAGTGTCAATATAGAACCTGGTTATTATCTGACTTTCCCTTAGACTGCAAACTCTGAGAGGGCAGTGTCTTATCTTATTTACCATTGTTTCCTAGTTGTTTATTATTATACATGGCATATAGTAGGTGTTCAAGTAATATTTGTTGAATGGATGAATGAAATAATTTCTGTTGTGAACTGAATGTCCCCCTCAAACTCACTGAAGCTTAAATTGTGTTCCCCAAAGTTCCAGGTATTGGAAACTTGGCCCCCACCTGTGACAGTGTTGAGAGGATGGGAAATCCTATTATCTTAATTGAAAGGTGGGGCCTTGAAGAGGTGATTAGATTGTAGGACCATGCCATAGTGAATGGATTGATAATGGTGGTCAGGGGCATGGTTCTGAGGACTTTAAAAGGAGAGCATGTGAGAGTCTCTCTCTCTCTGCTCTGTTCATTTTCTGCCATGGGAGACCCAGCTTTGCTGTAAAGCCACCACCAATGAAGACCCTCTTCAGATGTGTTCCCTGGACTTTGGACTTCCCAGCCTCTGAAACTGTAAGCAATAAATTCTGTTTTCTTTATAAAGTACCCAGTTCCAAGTATTTTGTTATAAGCAACAGAAGTGGACTGATACACCTTTTGTGGGCATTATTTTCTTTATTTACAAAATGAGAAGATTGGCATAGATCATCTTTCATTCATTTGACAATAGACAAAAATATTTATTAGCCATCTACTATGTGCCTTGTACTATTCTAAGCCCTAGGGATACAATATTGAATAAGACAAAATCCCTGTCCTTCTGGAGTTTTCTTTTGAGCTTAAGATAGATCTGTTTTTAGGATAGATCCTTTTCATCTAGAAAATTGTGGTTCTGTATTTTAAATTAAAAAAAAAAAAAAGATGTGGGAACAAGAAGGGAGTTTTCTTCTCTCATCATTTCTAGCAGAACAGACTGAAGAGTGGTAAATTTAGTTTAGGGCAGGAGAACAGGCTGTGAGACTGTTCCGCTCCAAGGGCCCAGTGAAAGAGACATTCAAGTACAGAGCAATGGGTGTATCAATGGAGAAGGAAACAAAGGTGTTCCTTGGGCCCACAGGGTGAGGGTGTGAGAGAGGAAGTCCAGGCAGACGTCTTGAATGAAAAATGGCCTAGAGGAGTTGCATAGTCAAGAAGCTTTGAGTGTCACAGTTTCTGATTTCATCCCCGCAGACCTCTTGGAACTGTTCTCTTCCCCATTCTGGAACCATCACCAGGGTCCTAGAGTTTGGGAGGAACGTTCATCACACTGCCTGATGCATAGGAAGTCAAGTGAGCAGGGCTCCTTACCCCTCAGAGGGGAGCAGTGTCGGGCAGCATAGGTTGAAGCTCTGCACGAGGGGCTACTTCTGTATATCCAGTACATTTTAGATTAAGTAGATTTTTGTGGGCTGGCCTCAGTACCAAACCCAGACATAGTAGAATGAATCTGAGGTGGATAATATATTTGTTAAGGTTGTGCACAGCATATGCAACAGAAACTGAACTACAGTGGCTTACGTTAGTAAGGCTTTCATTTTTCCTACATAACGAGAAGTTGTGATAGAGATAGTTTAGGACAGAACCTCAGCAATGTTCTTGTCTTCTGTTCCATTACCATTATTATCCTCATGGTCACAAGATGGTTGTTGAATTCCTGGACATCAAGAAGGCAGAAGGGTCAAAAGCCATGTTATGAGGCCGTATCTTTTTATTTGGAGAATACCTCCCTGTAGACTTCCACTTATATCTGATGGGCTAAGTGTGTTACACAGCCAGCCCTAGCTGCAGAGTCGTCTGGGAATTTGAATATTTTTGAGTGGTAATCAGGTTATGTTAGTAAGGATTAAGGGACTTGTGTATTGAATAGGCAATTAGCAGTATCTGCCGGTAGGATTTTTTAAAAATATTTTTTTCCCAAATTCCAAACAAAAATTTATAAATAAATTTGTAGAATGTAACCTGTCTTTTAAGTGGGACCTACATATGGCATTTAACCACCACTTATAACATAATTGCTTGGGAAATACATTTTGTGTCCCCCCTTGACAAATAATCCCCCAGTATAGTCCTAGTAGTGACAGGGAGAATTCTCCCCGTTCCTTTATGTAACTGGCTGTTAACTAGAAGGAGTAAGAAGGCAGGTGAGCTTCCTGGACACTGCGTTCAGTGGAAGCACTGTCGTCCTGGCAGTATCAGTAGTGGCACAGGGACCAGGTCTCTAGTGATTTGGTAGGGGATGGCAAGAAGTGGAGGAAGGGGAGAATAAGAATGATATGCCATAAGTATAAATCATATTTTTGCACCCAGTGCTTATTGATTGATTTGTTTGTATCTGGGAATAGGAAGCCCTGTGTTGATAACAACTGGTTACATTAATAGAAAAATATAATAATATAAAAATAGAATAATATTACATTAATAGAAAAAATCTGAAAGAAAATAGAAAACTTATCTGATTACATATAATCTAGTAGAGACTTACACTGTTGCCTATTTCCTGTCACACTGTTAAAAATGAAATTCATCACATTGGCTTTTTTCCTTTCTTTTTGAAGGAAATATAATAAAGTTTACTGGATCGCTTATTTTAGGGTAAGTGTCAACTGTGAAATGTTAATTGGCTTCATTCTACTACTAGGAATCTCAGTGGAAGTGGTTTACAGGTCTCATGGTGCAGTCAGAGGGTGTAGACTTTGGAATTAGATAGATGGATTTAATCACTGGTTCTACCACTTGAGTGTTATGTAGACCCTCCTGAGGAATGTGTTCTCTGGGGCCCAAGCGTGCAGTGGGCATTCTGCCTGCCTGGCACTGTTGCTAGAGGAAAGCGCCTGACACGTATGCAGCAGGCATTCATTCAGCTAGCTCTGACCACTCAAAACCGCATCTTGTATTAGGTTATAAATTGGGTGATGAAGGTAAAATCTATACTATAGTCAGAATTATTTTTGAAAATCTCTTTCATGAAAGGAAATTGAGGCTGACTGAGAAAGCCAACAGATTGACTTCTTCCATCTCATGTTCCTTGAGAGGCACACACTTAACAAATGGGGTGACCCTCTTTCTGCAGATTGTTATTTTTCATTATTTCTTTTTCTTTTTTGGGGGGTGTGGGTATGTGTTAAATGTATGTCTAATACTGTTCTACTATATTTGTTCATACTTTTTTCACTAGTGTAAATACAAAATCAATGCTTAGATGCTAAAGTGATAAAGGAGATATATTTGACATTTTATCCAAATGTATCCATTTCCTCATGAGATTGTATTGTAAAGCAAGACATATTTAGATTATTTTTCCCTTTGACTCATTTAGACAAAGGATAAATGTATACTCTTTTCTGTAATACAGTTTCTTTGGCTACGTCACACATATTCAGGAATATAGTGAAAATTAATGACACTATTTTTACTAAAGAATTTTGTCTTTTACAGAAAATATGATAAAAGTATGGAATACATTTGCTACTTTTGGCTGCTCAGATAAATCCCTAAGATGGCAGAGGATTCTGTAAAACCTTCTCTGTATTCCTCTGGTGCTAGCCAGTTCTGAGCCTGTCTCATTTGCTTGCTTTAGGGTAGAAATCAAAAGTTAGGAGATGTAGGATAACTGGTGTTGCTAACCTCTGAATCAAGACAGAAACAGAGTACAGCCTTTGCGGTACTCTTTGTAGGTCAATGTGATCAGGAAAAAAAAAATCTTCATTTTGGGGTACATAACAAACAACATTTAAAAATTGACTTTTAATTATAGCACTTAGGAAAGGAGAAACTTTCATATGCTGGTGATGGGAGTATATATTGGTTAATCTTTTTGGAAAAACAGTTTGGAATTATCTAGTAAAGTTAAACAGTGTGTTTACTGTTAGAAAGAATGTAATTCTACTTCTAGATATGTACCCTAGAGGAACATAGCCACGTGTGTGCAATATACATGTATAAGATGTCTAAAAGCATTGTTTGTAATAGACTCAAACTAGAAATGTCCTAAATGCCCATCAACAGTAGAATGGATAAACAAGTTGTGGCATATCCATATGATGGATGAATCACATACCATATCAAATTGTAAATATAAGAACTACATTTACATGCAACCACATGGATGAATCACACAAACATAAGGCTGAGCAAAAGAATACATCATTGTGATTCCAGTCACGTGAAGTTCAAAAAACAGGCAACACTAAGCTGTGTTGTTTAAGGATGCATATGTAGATGGTAAAACTGTGAAGTAAGGACATTATTGTAATAAAAATCAGAAATAATTACTAGTAGAGATGAGAGAACAGGGCAAGATTAGGGAGGGACACACTGTGGGCTTCAGGGTTACTATTAATATTCTGTGTGCCTGGATATGATTATGTAGCTATTTATTATTATTATTCATTAAACCAAAATGTGTGTATGTACATATATACATATCTATAAATTTTATGTGCACATAAAATTTTTATGTGCACATAAATTTTATGTGCACATTATTATATATATGTTATATATGTTTTACTGTATAAAAAAGAAAGTTCACTATGAAAAGCTTAATAACGAAAAATAGCTCTTGTGTTACATGTAGATCATGTATTTATGATGAATTTTTTGTTTCTTTTTAAGAAGTTCTTTATTTCTTACATATGAAGTTCTGGCCCTGAAGAAATCTTTGACATTAGATACTCAAGTGGTAGAAAGAGAAAAAATGAAGTCATATATATATGTGAACACAGTTTCTTTCGATAAAAGAGAAAATCATGGTAAGTTTATTGTAAAGTAATCCCATCTTTGTGAAAAATGGAAGCTTGCTATTGAATTTAAAAATGAGACTATTTAAAACACACAGTATTAATAAGATAGATTCAGCTAACTCCAAAAATCACTAAACCCTGTGAGAATCAAGTTCCTAAAGAATTAATTGAAGACCAAAGTTTGGACTTACATATTTAACCCAAGTTTGCAGCTCTCCTAAAACTAAGTGAAGTGAAGACTAGCTGGCTGTTTTAGTCTGACTTTGGAATTCCATACCACAGTAGGAGCTGTTTGTTTAGAGGCTGGCCTTCAGTTTGGCAAGTACAAAATATGAATTTGTCATTTAGCTCAGAGATATTTCTGCCCTAAGGGACTTATTCATACCAAACTAATGAAATGTATTCATAAATATGAATACCAACTTACTTATTATTATCTGTTATAAAAGCTAGAAAACTTGTCTTTACTAGTTATGACATTCCAGTTCTCGCTGTTTAGGTCACACAGAAGCCTTATCAGTAATGAGACAGTTGTTTTAGTGAACATGACATTTCAGAGCAGAGGAGTATATTTTCATCAAGATGTAGGTAGCTTGGTGAGTCACCACACTTGACTTATAGCTGCCAGTTCCTACAGCGTCAGCCAGGATGTGCCTGTTAGCACATTATGTTCCCTGAGTGGGGCAGACTGTACTGCCCCCCTGTCTGTGAGCTGTATATATCACCACTCTGTCCTGTTTGTGCTTATTATATCACTTTCCTTTATTTCAATGTACTTTTATGGTGGTGTATTTACAATTTCAAATTACATAGATAATTGTTATAGCTTATAATTTACCTATGTAGTGAGGCTTCATCTCATTAGTAAGGTATCTCCAAATTTCAGTTTGATGTGGGCTATTTATAAAGGACATTTTTCTCAATATTGCTAATCCTAAGATGTATATGAAGATTTTTATTAGCTTTAGTTAGTGTTTTTGTTTTGTTTTTTACTTTTTCTCTGGTTGGAGAGCAATCTTATTTTGGAATCTAGAGCTCCATCTTCCCAAAATGGTTTTAGTTGCATTGATAGTGACAATAAAAAGACAAAGATACTATTTTATATTTTCTTCGTGAAAAAATTTGGAGTTTAGTTTATACGTTTCTCTTGGAAGTACTGGAGCATAGCATTAAGAGTACATACCTGGTTTTATTTAAGTTTGTGATCATTTTAGGGGTCGCCTTCCAGGCAAGAAAAGAACTTCATAAAGCAGTAAGAAAAATATTGGCAGCGTCAGCCAAGATATTACAGAGTTCGTTTGCTGGTAAGACTCAAATATTTAATTTGGAATGCTTATCAGTAATATGAAAATCATCTGAATGACCAACCTAAGATTTTTTTTTTCATTTCTTATACTAATATTTTTATAGCTATGGGAAATTGAGTAATATTATTCTCTTGGGCTCTTTTTAATTTTAAGGCTTAAACCTTTGGACACTTTTCTTCCATCTTTGTGAATGTATTGTTCTTAGATAGTTGTAAATAAATACTACGATTAAAGATACCTATGCTCTTGTTTAGTGTTTTAAAATTTCAAATTTGTTAGGAAATCACTTTCATGCTTTTTCATATGAGAACATTGCATCAGAAAATGTAGATTTCACAGTCAGGCAAATTTACAATGTGGAGCTCTCTATGAAAGAGCTGACCTGATTTCTTCAAAAGTTGACATCATGAAAAAAGGTGGGAAAACTTTCTAGAATTAAGAGACTAAAGAGATTTTATTGAATCCTGGTTTTAAAAAGCAGCTTTAGAGATATTTTTGGAAAAATTGGAGAAATTTGAATATGGAGTTAGATTGGATTTTAGATGATTCTGGGAGATTTTTGTTAGTGTTCTTGGAGGTGATAGTAGCATTGTGGTTATGTAAAACAACGCAGGCTTATTCTTCAGAGGTGCAGCTTGAACTATGCAAGTAAAATATCATTATGTCTGTAACTTCCTTTCAAATAGTATAGAAAAAAATATACACACATGCATGTAGATAAAGCAAATATGGCAAAATAATAACAGTTATTGAATTTGGATATGATAGGCATGTGGATGTTAATTCATAATTCTTTCAATTATTCCATATATTTGATCTTTTTTCAAAATAAAATGTTTAGGGAAGGAAAAGAAAAAAAGTGATCACATAGTGAAAGATATCATAGTATATAAAACAAAAGCACATACATAATGCTTTTATAATAAATATAACAAAATAAAATGACAGAACTGAGTAAAACATATGTCATCAATACCAATATATGGACTTAATTCTCCAAGTGTACATTTCAGATGTTTATACATTAAGAGATGTCAAATAAAAAAGTGAGGATAAAAATGTTGTCTGAACTGTTCACATTGTCTTGTTTTCATTTTTTCTTTTTGAAAGACCCTTTTAGTACAGTTGATGTAGAAGACCACGAATGCGCTGTGTGGCTGCTGCTGAGGAAGAGCAAGTCAGCTGACAAGGCCGCGCGGCTGGAGGCTGTGCGGGAAATGTCACAGACCCATCACTGGCACGGTAATGAGCCCAGCTGAACACGAGGCACCCTGTCAGCTAGCTCTTGATTTCCAATATAAAAGGAATGAGATTAAGGAAGGAAAATAATTCAGACAGTCTTAATATATATAAAAAATATTTCTAAAAATTTAAGAGTAAGCTCCAGTGGTAAAGTAAAAACCTGCTGGCCTGTAGCCAGTTGTGTTGGGTAAGAGCAGCCTCAAAATTGAGGTGAATATATATTTGTGTAACTTTCTAGCAGAACAGAGCTTTATTTGATTATCTATTTCCTTGAGAGAAACTCTTGGTTCTCATAGTTATCACCTAAGGTTGTGCTTGCATTTTCTTTTGGTTTCTATTTAATGAAATATGTTTAATTGTAATTGTTTGCCATACCATGTATTTACATTTGCTTTTACTTTGACAGTCTGCTTGGCTATAATACTTATGTTTAGTCAAAGGTACCTGATTTATGTGGGTGTGTATATATGAGTTTTTAAGGAATATTTAAAATATTTAATTGTATTTAAAAATCACAAGTTTTGCAGCTTGAGTAAGAGCTCAAATCTGCTCTCATTATAGTGCGTGGATGAAACTATAATTTGTTAATAGAGTCACATTGTAAAAATGGGCAAGCAATAGAAAAGAATAAATTTCTCAAAGAAAAGTTAAGTCTCAGAGTAAGATCATACATGTTAATTTGTTGATTGGTTGCTGGCTACAATTATAATAACTTACAATGTAAATATAAGCTCAATTAATGTTAGCAGAGACTTAGAATAAAAATCTTTCTTAAAATCTGCTTTTCAGGGCTCCATTTGAGACTTAATGTCTCAGAAAAATCAGGGAAAGAGCCCTGGCATGTAGACTTTGAAAGTTTCCCATGTGATCCTGAATTACTTACCCATGTTCTGAGCTGCCATTATTGAAAAGAATGTCTGCTTCAGTGGTTGGAATTTTGTTTTTGATACATAATAAATGACATGTTTAAATCAAGTACTGCCATCTGGAACTTCAGACTAAATATTCATGAACCTCCTGGAATACCAAAGCACCTTCCATCACCAGACAGTAGACTTAAATGCAACCTCATGTGTTTTGAGTAGTGTTCAAAAAAGCTTTTGAATGCTGGAATTATTTTTAAAAGAAGGTAAATTGGTTCTGACTTACCATTTTTCACAGCTGAGCTCCATTTTTTCCCAAAATGTCAGTTAGACTGTGGCCTGGTCCCCAGATAAATGATTATCAATTGTGGAAATGTTGTGTATCTAGCTTACAGTTATTGTGAATGCAGCTGTAGTTGGGAAAAAGTATTTGGGAAATTTTGGATTACAGACTTGAAGAGCAGTTTAAAAATTAGTGTGTGTTCAAGTAGTTTGTTCATTTAATCATTGTGACAACTGTAAGCTAATTGGGTGTTAACAAAAAATATACTTTCACAATAGATTACCAGTATAGGATAATTGCTCAGGCCTGTGACCCAAGAACTCTTATTGGTTTGGCACGAAGCAAAGAGAGTGATCTTCGCTTTTTTCTCCCACCGCCTCCTTTGCCATCTTTAAAAGAAGTAAGTAAATAAAATAGAGTGAAAAATAGTTTAATATATCATCTTCACTTTGGTATCTCGAGACACTTCGGGTTGTTACAACTGAGTGGGGCTACTGCACCTAGACTAGAAAATTAAACTCTTAAAACTTCTATGTTAGCAATCAGTTTTTTGAAAATTGGAAAATGAATATAATAGATTAATTAATAGAGGAAATGAGATAGTAATGAGTTCTGGATTTTAAAAAGCAGTAGCTTTAGTTAGAAAGGGTGTAATAATTCATTTTGAGTCAAGACATCAAGAAGCCTGTGAAATAAAAATTGAGTTACAATTTGTAGTAGATCTTTCAGATTTAAGTAGCCAGCACGAAAGTATAGAATTCAGAATTAATTGATTATTTACCTGGCTGGGTGACTGTTTTCAAGGCCAAAAGCACTAATTTATCTCTGCTAAAATATATGTGTATGTAATACATATGGATTACAAACTTGAAGGGCAGTTTAAAAATTAGTGTGTACATATATATATATACACATATATATGTTTTGCTTTGATTCTTTGGTTTTTTTTTTTGTTGTACTCAGTTGTTGAGTTTATTTATGAAGAATTTCCTTTCTTTTTATTTCAGGATTCTTCCATTGAAGAAGAGCTCAGACAGTTGCTGGTTTCTTTACCTCAGACAGAGCTAGATGAGTGTATCCAGTATTTTACGTCTTTGGCTCTTAGTGAAAGCAGTCAGAGTCTAGCTGCTCAGAAGGTTAGCTCATTTATTCATTCATTAAATATTTTCGAGTGCCCACTCTTTTCAAGATACTGTGCCAGGGGTTAGCACTTAGAACATTAGAATAGTCATTCACCCAGTAACTGAATAAGCATATTGACTGCTGGTTGTGTGCCATGGACTGGGCCAGGTGTAAGGAGTAACAGGGAGACAGGTAAACAAATAATCACAGAGTGTGTAGGAGAGATACAGGTTACTTTAAGGGTCCTTAACTCTGTTTAATAGTTCATTTATGGCTTCACAGGTGGTAGCTCTTAAATTGCATCTTAAAGAATGAATACATAGTAATTTGCAAGGCTGTAAATATCCCCTATATGATGCTGATGCCTGAACTGATCTCTCTAACCCTGTGTTCTCACTGAACCTCTAGATTTGAAAATTCAGCCTCCTACTTGATATCTCTGCTTGGGTGTGTGATAGGAATCCCAAACTTATCACTGTGTAGAACCCACCTTGCTCTACTGAACTCTTCCTCCTTTACTCTTTTTCATCTTGGTAAATGGCATAGCATCTACTTAGTTGCTTAAGCTAAAGACTGGGAATTTTGATTCCTTTCTTGCATGTGCAGCTGCTCAGCAGATCCTGCAGGCCATTCCTTCAAAGTATAGCTTGAGTCCATGTGTCCCCCGTCTTCACTGTGGCCACCTGCTCCCGGCCATCATCATCTCCTTTCTTAGTGTCTTGTTCTTTCAACTTGGCGTCTCTTCTTTCATTTCTTTAATAATTTTAGAGTCTCATTCAGATTCTTGTATTATTTCAATTTATTGGGGTATTACTTCCTGTTTGTGGTGGCGTTGACTCTCCATTATGGTTGATTCTTTCATTACAAGGGTTACAAATTTTTATGTGAGCTTATCTTTAGCTGAACTTGCTGTTTTCTGTGGCAGTCCTGAGCACTCTGGATTGCATATATGTCCCTACAGAGTAATTTTTGTATTGCTCCTGCTGGATACCCCGGGAGTTTCACTGTTACAGGACTAGATTGTTAAATTCATTTCTTAGTTTGGAATTTCTATTGCACATAGGTAACATAAATTCAGATGGCATGGATTTGGACTGTGATTCCTCACAGAACACATTTTCTACACCCAAAGTCCCAGGCAGGAACAGGCTTTCATGGGCTGGTGGGCAGAGTTTTTCTAGACCCTCTTATAGAGAGGAGGCAACTTTTCCGGGGACCTGGCTTTACGTAGGGATCTCAGATCTAGCTCCCACAGAGTGAAACACAAAACTGCTCTCCTGCACAGACTGAATGTTTACATCGCGTCCCCAAGGGGCCCACAGGTGTTTTGCATTCTCAGCCCTGTGCTTCCCACTTCTGTACTGTGTCCTCTTTTCAGTGCTGGCACCCAGGGGTTTCCCTTTATTTCTTCTTTTTTTTCTTAGAACTTGGCTATTTTTAGAAATAGTCTTTATTGTATTTTATCAACTATTTCTGTATGTTTGTGGTGGCAGGTGTTCAGTAGAAGCCGAGTTTGCCCTCTTGCGGATCCGGAAAGCCTCCCTCATCCCGTCTCCAGCACCTCCTGGCTGGGCCTTGCAGCACACTTTTCCCTTGTCTAGTTCCGTTTCTTCACGGCAGCCAGAGGGATCTTTTTAGAAACATCAGTTAGGGCTGGTCAGTTAGCTCACTTGGGAGAGTGTGGGACTTGTAACACCAAGGTTATGGCTTCGGATCCCTGTACCAGCTGGCTGCCAAAGGTTAAAAAAAAAAAAAAAACCCAAAAACTAAAAACATCAATGAGATCCAGTCACATTCCTGCTTACAGCCCTCTGAAGGCTTCTCATCTCATGTTAAATCGAAGCCCATAGACAGGCCCTTGCTACCAGCCTGGCTGCCCCCCAGGATGGTAATGAGATTGGCAGAAAGGTGCCAGGGGGCACAGGTAGAGGATGTACAGTTTGTTTAGTAGCAAAGGGTATAAGAACTGAAGGAGACCCTAAAACAGGTCAGGAGACCAGAGTATGCTAGGCTGTAGGACTGTTTCATCAGAGCTCTCAGCATGCTCGATGGGGACTCACAACTGCTGATCTCCCTGCTGCTCTGGAGTAAGGTGAACTTTGATGTTAAGAATCATAATGAGATAGGTTTTCATGTTCTCTCCCCTCTTCCCCTCCTCATATTGTTTTAGCTGTGGGCCCACTCACTAGATCTAAATAACGTACTTAAAACTATCCCAATACATACCAGAGGGCTTCTTCCAAGTGAACTAAAGGACAGTGTCCTAGGCATAGTATCCTAAACAAACTCCAACTTCAGGCCTACCTGAAGCTTATTATTGAATTCCAGTATTCTCATGGTATCATCTCAGCAAGTATTTTGTCTTTATAAAATTTCATATCTCTAAGAGAAATCAGAACAAATAACCATCACAATTACTGCAAGAACTATATATTCTACTCAATGAGGGGAAAGTAATTTATCAGTAAAACAAATTATAGTATACTATATTCTTTTACCAATTGAATGATTTGTCTTTTTCTCATTTTCCCTTTTTTTGAGAAATTAGGGACACATCTCTAGTATATTTTATATAATTTTCCCTTTTGGGCCATGTTTTGGAATTAGTCTAGTGAATTACAGTTGTTTTCTTTTTGATGCTCAGAATGCCATTGCCCAGCCAGTAGAGCCCTTACTTTAGGCTGACCTCCTTGACTTCCTTCCCCTTTTTAATTTCATCCCAAAAGATGGAATGAAAGTACCATCCCCAAGGCTATGAAAGTACCTTTGTTTTCTGACAATAAGATATTCCTGGCTCTTCTTGATTCTTCCTGCCCTACAACATGAATCGACTGCTTCTCCAAGGAGGTCTGGTTCTTCTTAGTGGAAAGCAGTTGAGAGTCCAAAACCTAGTCACCAGGTGTGAATATGATATTGTTCCACCTGGTGGAGCAGGTAGACCCTGGACTCCCAGACACCTAAATAACAGGGCAGAACAATGACCTTTTTCTTAAAAGGCCTTAAATTCATGATGGTATTTCCCATTTGACTAGTTTTCTTGTTTTTTAAATAACAGCCTAAAATAACAGTTTCTGATCAACCAGCTGTAAATCGGGGGTTCCCACAACCCCCTCCTTGGGTTCAATTAATTTGCTAGGACAATTCACAGACCTCAGGGAGACACTTTACTCTTACCCATCCGTAATAAAGGATATGACAGGGGATCCAGATGAACAGCCAGATGGAAGAGCTGCAGAGAGCAAGGCATGTGGTAAGGAACGTGAAGTTTCCATGTTCTATCCGGGTGCACCACTCTCCAGGAACCTCCGTGTGTTCAGCAATCTGGAAGCTCTCTGAACCCTGTCCTTTGGGTTTTTAGGGAAGCATCATTACATGGGCATGATGATTACATCCTTGGCCGTTGGTCATCAACTCAACCTTTAGCCTCTTTCCCCTCCCTGGGGTTTGGGGCGTGGGGCTGAAAGTCCTTATCTTCTAGTTACGTCTTGGTCTTTCTGGTGACCAGCCACTATTGTGAAGCTGTCTGTGGTCTCCCAGCCACTAGTCATCTCATCAGCATACAAAAGACACCTCATCACCCTGGAAATTTCAAGTGTTTTAGGAGCTGTGTGCCAGGGAGCAGAGGTGGGAACCACGTATATATTTTTTATTATACCACAGTATGAACATTTATGTACAAGTTTCTGTGTGGACATGTTTTTAATTCTCCTGGGTATATACCTAGGAGTGGAATTGCTAGGTCATATGGGAACTCAGTGTTTAACTTTTTGAGTAAATTCCAAATGTTTTCCACAGTGGCTACACCATTTTACATCCCCACCAGCAGTGTATGAGGGTTCCATTTATCCACATGCTCACCAACACTTGTTATTGTCCATCTTTTTTATCATAGCCGTTGCATTGTGTGTGAAGTGGTTTCTTCATTCTGGCTTTGATTTGCATTTCCCTAATGCCTAATGATGTTGAGAATCTTCTCATGTACTACTGGCCACTTATATATCTTATTTGGAGAAATATCTATTCAAATCCTTTGCCCTTTTTAATTTTTATTTATTTTTTTGTTTTTTGGGGGGGGGCTGGCCACTTTGCCCATTTTTAAATTGGGTAATTTGTATTTTTGTTATTTAGTTGTAAGAGTTCTTTATATATTCTGGATACAAATCCCTTATCAGATACATGATTTGCAAGTATTTCTCCCATTGACTTTTCACTTTCTTGATACTATCCTTTGCACCAGAAATGTTTTTAGTTTTGATGGAGTCCAATTTATGTATATTTTTCTTTTGTTACGTGTGCTGTTGGTCTCATCTAAGAAACCATGGGCCTGTCATTCTGAGTAATTTCTGGTCTAAATTTATGTCCTTTTCTTCTCTGTTCTCAGATGCCCTTTCTCATCTGGAAGCCAGGGAACAGCTTTTTCAGCAGGCCAATTTCAACAGGCCTCATCTAGCATATGATGGTTTCAGTTTGGCCAGATCCAGGCTGTTTATAAACAGGGTCTCATGGGCAGAGTGGCACTGGGGACTTGGATGCTTCACAGTGCTCTGCCATAGTGTCTGCACTACCATCACTAGCTTCGCTCCTGCATTCCCATGCCACAGCTCCTGCTACCTGTCCTGATATTGTTTAGTTAATACTCCTCTACCTTCTGTAGTGATCTATTACTATAGCATTTCCCTACCTTTTGTTAAACGAGAGGAGGGAAAGTGATTTAATACCACTATGCCACTTTTTTGCCCAGAAGTCATGGCCTCAGTCACTAGTTTAAAGAGTTTTATAGTTTAAACTGACCTTGTGCATGTGTACATGTGTATGTCCCTAATTAACATATAATGTGTGTGTGTGTGTGTGTGTGTTGTAACATTTACCACCTTGGAGAGGGCCTGGGTCTCCTGTCACCTTCTCCAACCCCCTCCTCTACCCACCTCAGTTGGCTCATTTTAAAGATCTTCCCTTAACCAAAGTCATATCTGAAAAAGTGATTCATATGACTTTTTAATTGCATTGTCTTGACATTGTGCCAATTCAGTATATTCAGGAAACATAGATCACACTGGAAATGATAAAACTGATATTTAAAACATTTCCATTCTACTTGGGCAAATACAGTTACACACATGGATCCATATTGCAAGTCGAAGTTTCAAAAAGAAATTGTTTCTGGTACTTTTTAAAAAAATAGTGAATGCTTTATGTTTAACAAGGTGCTTTTGATTTTTCTACTTGGAAGGTGCTGGTTTCACTTTGAGTTCCTGTTCTTTTTTTTTTTTTTTTTTTTTTAACAATTAGCATATTTTAAATTAATTTACTATTTAGATAAATATTTAATTTAATTTGAATTCTAGTGTCCTATCTCATCAGACCAGTAAGAAACTCCATGTTAGTTATTCTTACTTCTCCCCACCCCACCACACCCCAGGTTTAGCCAAGCTTCCCAGATTTTACACATGCTGAGAAGTTGGAGATGAAGGGAAGGGGTTAGTTTCCATTTGGTTTTTAGTGATCTGTCTGCCCAGTTTATGACAAACTTGCCTGCCATAGTCCCTGAGGACTCTTCAGTGTCAATATGCTGCTTCTATACAAAACTACTTACATACAGAGGCTACTGTAAGCCCCAGCAGACGGCCCACACAGTTATGTTTGGTTTTAGAGCAGGGGTTCTTAACCTTTGGATACCATGGACTCCTTTGGTGATTTGGTAAAGTTTAGGAGCTCAGTTCTAAATGCATAAAATATAATACATAAGATTACAAAGGAAACCAACTATATTGAAATACTGTTATCAAAATAAAAAACAGATTTTTGATATAATTAATATAATGACTTACTAATGCATTGAATAACAAGAAGATACATTTAGAACATGAAATGTGAAGTCACCTTAGAAAAAAATTAACTTTATTTTGAAATAATTTCAATTTTTTTTTTTTTTTTTTTGTCGTTTTTTCGTGACTGGCACTCAGCCAGTGAGTGAGTGCACCGGTCATTCCTATATAGGATCCGAATCTGCGGCGGGAGCGTCGCGGCAGTACTCTACCGAGTGCGCCACGGGCTCGGCCCGAAATAATTTCAAATTTAAAGAATTGCAAAAATAATACCAATTCACCAATTATTAAAATTTTATCCCATTTGTTTTATCACCCCCTTCCATTTACTGCCCGCCCCCCCCCCCCCGTAAAGTTTAATATACCTATTCACATCTAATATTTTCCTCCCTGAACCATTTGAGAGTTAGGTGTGGACATGATGCTCCATTATCTCTAGACACTTAAGCATGTGTTTCCTAACAAGGATGTTCTTTGAAAAACAGTGATCAAATTCAGAAATTTTAACATTGTTGTCAGACTGTTATCTAATATATACTCCATATTTGAATTTTGCCAGTTGTCCTAGTAATTCCTTTATGACTATTTTTTGTTTTTTTGTTTTTGGAAAATCTGATCCAGGATCTAGTCCAGGATTAACCATTGCATCTGATGGTCTTGTTTATTTAGTTTCCTTTTACCTGGAAAAGTTCTTCAGCCTTTCTTGGTTTTCATGACATTGACATTTGTGAAGAGTATACAAAGCAGTGGTTTGCAGAGTGCCCCTTAGTTTAGTTTGTCTCACTCTTCCTCACGATTAGATTTGGGGTGTACATTAGATTTGGGTATACGTTTGTTACAGGACTACAGTGTAGGTTCCCAGTGCCTCACAGGCAGAAGTGTCAGTTTTTCCCCTTATTGCTGATGTTAACTTTGTTCAATTGGTTAAAGTGTTGTCTGCCAGGTTTCTCTGCTTTGGTGCTAATATATTTTTCATTTGAAATTAATATGGGATCTGTAGGGAGAGGAGATACTGAGACTATCCTGTTCCTCTTCATTCTTTCAACCAGTGGTTTCATCCTTTGAATGACTCTTGCCTGAATAAGTCATTGTTGGATGGTTGCAAAATGGCGATTTCCCCCCGCCAATTACGTTATTCCTTATTTACTTATTAGTTAGTAGTCTACTATAAGTAAAAGCTTTTTTCCTC
The DNA here is from genome assembly GCF_027409185.1 of Cynocephalus volans. Classification (NCBI taxonomy): domain Eukaryota; kingdom Metazoa; phylum Chordata; class Mammalia; order Dermoptera; family Cynocephalidae; genus Cynocephalus; species Cynocephalus volans. The sequence continues at coordinate 156,279,437 of NC_084464.1, read as the reverse complement.
CTTCTATCCCTCCCTTCTTCCTTTCTTTCTAACTTTTTTATCCATATGAGCTCATGCATTATTATTTTATTCACTAGATTATAATCCATTGCTGTCATTATTCATATTGATGCTCACATTGTCACAGATTCAGCTGTAGGAGCTCCTTCAGGTTGTCTCCATGTCTTTTAGAAATGTCTCCATTGGTTTTGGGACACTTCCTTATTTTCTGGTGTTGGAAAATGTTCTGGGCTTATCTTAAAGTTTCTCTGCTCCAGCCCTGGAATCAGCTGATTCTTCAAGAAGCCCTGGTTCCTTTTAGGACTAATGGTATTTAGAAACCAATCTCTGGGCTGGGTAAGTTCATGGCTGCTGGTGTTGCCTTTAGACCCATTCAGTGGATAGCTCAGGGAAAATGGCGGCTTCCTATGGCTCAATTCAGTACATGAATTTTACTGTTTAATGACATGCCAGTGTGATGCTGTTGTTGCATTGAACTGTGGACTAGTCTGTCCATGTATTGATCTTAAATAATTGTTGCTAGGGAATACTGGAAAGCAGTGTAGATTCTGGCACTAATATGAAAATGTGCAACTTCACTGTCTGCCTTATAGTTGGAATTCAAAGGAATAATGAGTATAACCATACTTGCGGATAGCTACAACAGATGAGATGAGATATCAAAATATCTGTGCTTTCTATTGCTGACAAAGTCACAGATTCTGCTAATATTACTCAGGTTATTGTCTATGTTTATAATTGAATACTACGCAGAATTTCATTTAGATGAAATTTTTTCTCTTCCAGGTTTACATCCCTTTACCCTGAATTCTACATACCCCTGACCCTCAGGGGCCTTGGGTTAAAAGTCCTGCTTTAGAATGAACATCATTTTTAAGCCCAGTTAGTTTGCACAAACTGCAGATCTCTAAGGCTGTAACTCTTTACGAAGAAAGAATGTCGTCCACAATTAGAAGCAATATCAAAACTCCTGGTCACTGCTTCCCACCCCCAGCAGTCCGCGGTCTGTCCTCCCACCCTTTGCTCCTGTTCATAGGGAAGGCTGGGTCAGTGTGGGTGAAGACACTCCTCAGTTTTACAGTCACCTACTCCCATAACTAATCTTGGCAGCTATCCAGTATCTGCCTGAGGGGTTGTGACTTCAGTTCTGGTGGGAGGTAGAAGACAGAGAGGGGTGGTCCTCGGGTCTTCCACCAACCCAGGCGTTACCATAGAGATGTCTCCTTCTTTGATGTCAGAGGCTAGGTTACCAGCTGTGCACTTGTAATCAGTTGGTGCCTGTGACTTAGAACCTATGAAAGCAACCAGGGACTCAGAAATTTGGCCATTTTGAATTGAGATTTCTTTTTTATTTAATATGGCAAACTGCTTGGAGTCAGAAGAAGAGTGGATGTGGTACACCGAAACGGCTTCCCGTCACAAAACTTTTGTGGACTTGGCATAAAGACAGTCTAGCTAAAGTCTTGTGATTTTAGTATTATCATCTTCCCCTATAATTTCCCAAAGTCTATCTGAAATTAACATAGCTGTTAGGGTCTGAAGTCCTTGCATGAAGACCATTTCTGCCATAAATGTGCATATGCATAGCAATGTATTGTGATTGAAAGCAAGATGCCAACAGATAGCATAAGGATGGGAGGGGATGTGGAAACCTACATGAAGATATAGGTGCTTACACAGAGCAGGAGTCCATTCAGCTTGCTTTCAGATGGATGGGCAGGCTTCCTCTGCCCTGCAAATTCTCCGGGAAGTACAGCTGCTTCTGACCCCACCTTGATCAGCAGATCAAGAGTTCCTTCTGTTGGAATGAATGTGTTGTCGTTGTCATCCTGCAAACTCCCTGTGCCTCTCCCCAACCCCCTCACTGTGGTTATAGGTAAATCTGCTCAAGTGTAAGTAACAGAAACAAGGCAAACTTAGCTCATTTATAAGTGTTGTGTTTTTTCCTAGGAGAATAGTTAATCTCAGATGTCGCATCTCTTAGCTGGCCTCAGCATCAGCTTGCCTGATATGTTTCTTTACTACCTTTCTGATCTGTCCCCTCTCACTCTTCCTTTAGCTCAGTAGTGTGCTCCTGCCTCACTGGCCTTTTCTTTCCATTCCTGACCTTGTTAAGCATATATCTACTAAAGTTCCCTCTACTAGGAACTCTTGTCCACTGGCTTGTCACATGGCTGCCTCCTTCTGGTCCTTCATATCTTAGTCTTTAAACTCCTCAGAGAGACCTTCCTCTTTATCTCAAATGTTTATTGCACTCACAGCCTTTAATAGCACTTATAATATTCTGTAATTATTTTATATATTGATTTTCTTGCTTACTTAATTCTCTTATTCTCTTCCAGTAGTCTGTAATCTCTCCAGTACCAAATACAGTGCCTCATACATAGTATGCTCTAATAAATATTTATCAAGTAACGAATGGAAGAATCATAGCATTGCTAAAAGAGCCAGGCTGTGTGCAAACTTATATGTGCTTAAATAAATAACAACTGGGATAATTCTATTATGATTTAAAGTATTTTTGTATGACAAGACAAAAATAGAGGTACCTCTAAGGATTCTGTTTAATTGGAATGTAGATTTTGTGGTAAGAAAACATCCATTATGTACTAAATCATTTGGCTGTTATAAACTTGTTAAATGCATTTAAAAAGTACCATGTTAATTCAGAGTAAAGTTGTGACTCAATTTGAGTATTATAATAAAAGTGCTACATAAAATGCTCTTCTACACACGTATAACTAATATGTAATATGGATATAAATATGTTGTGGTTGACATTTTCTCTTATGCTTTATTATTATTGTCGCCTTTTAATTTTTATTCCTTACCATTTAACATTGTCATTCTCTCCAACTTTTCCTATGCATTTCTTTAATCCTTGAGAAATTGTTTTTTTCTTGCACTTATGGAATTTGACGTGTAGCATTTCTAAAATTTTATGAATTTATTTAATCTTGCTGTATCTTAATCCAGTGATAAAGCAGCAGTAAATATGTATATTTACTCTCATGTTGGGGGTTAGAATTTGATCCATATAACCACACTGTGAGTTTCTATCTTTGTATTCATTCCTTTTTGCTTGTACTTCTTACTGCCACACAATCTGCTACTTAGTAAGTAACTTACAAGCTTTGCTGACAACAAGAATGGATTTAGAACTGCACTCTTTTTTTGGCAGCTGGCCAGTATGGGGATCCAAACCCTTGATGTTGGTGTGGAACTACCCTCCTATATCACACTTCAGAAGGGATCAAGAAAACCTAAAATCTTAGATAATTTTTCTTTGCCTTCTCCCCTTTCCTTGGGGCATTTAGAGTAGAAAGAAGTCACATGATTCAAGGGTGCAAAGTGGGAAGAGGGGTTTGGGGGAGCTAGGTTGTGGTGATAAAACTTTAAGAAAAATTTCCCATCCTCCAAAGTCCACAAATCCACTATTTTCCATTATCTCTGCCAGAGAAGGGAATGACTTTTAGTGACTTAGTCCCTTATCAGTCTTCAAAATAGTGTGATTCTTTGATATCCAAGCATGTTTTTAAACTTGGAAAAATAGAAAATTATATCAGAGAAGAAGGCATGAATACACATTATAGAGTGGCCAAAAATTATTTTGAACATTTAGTTGGTTTACTGAGCCATGGGCCTTATAAATTAACTCAAAAGGCAGAATCTTATGGATTATGTTTCTTATAGAAAACACTGGACTTTATACATTTTTGAAGGACATTACCTTGTAGTTGTCCTCTTTTGCCAGCAGATGGGCTGTGTGCACACACTTACGACCCCTAGTTCAAAGGTGAAGCACTTCAAAAGGACAGACAGTAATAATCCTTCCGTCCCTTCTGTCTCTCTACCCCAGTACACATACACAGATATACACTCTTGTACACAAATGGTAACATATGGTACAGTGTCCTGCACCTTTGTTTTCACACTTAAAGGTTTATCTTGGAGACTGACATATATCAATATATGAAGAGACTTAAATTTTTTTATAACTGCATAGCATTCTGTTGTACAACTGCACCATAATTTATTTAATTGACCCCTATTGATGGATATTAGGTGGTTTTCAGTCTTCTGCTATTACAAATAATGCTGCAGTAAGCAAACTTGTACATTTGTCACTTTGCCTATGTGTTTCTCTATAGGATCAATTGTTAAAGGGCATGGGCACTTGTAATTTCGATAGCTAATGCCAGGTTGTCCTCCAAAGATGCTGCATCATTGATATTACCAGCAGCAGGTGGTAGGAATGCCTTTTTCCCCAGAACCTCACCCATTTGGTAGACGTTTCTTAGTATAGTTTTAATGTACATGCCTCATTATGAGCAGTGTTGAGCATTGTTTCATATATTTTAGAGGTGTTATATTTCTTTTCCTGTGAACTTTGTTTACGACTGTTGCTTACGTGTCTGTAGCATTGTTGGCATTTTTCTCACTGATTTGTAGATTATTGCATACTGGTGGCATCAGCCCTTGCTCTGTGGTAAGATTTGAATTTTTTCCCCATTTTATTCTTTATGTTTTAACACCTATTAGGAATAGTTCCCACCACTCTTCTATTTCATAATTTTTCTAACTATTCTTGTTTATTCTTCCATATGAATTTGAATTTCAACTTGAGAAGAGTTAAAAGCACTATGGATCATCATCATCATCAAATCATTATTTTTCCAATAATGCTTTTTTCTGTTTTAGCATAATCTGGAAAATAATGAACTATACTAATTACTAGGTGCTAAAAGAGCTGACACTAGAACATTATGATCAGCCCTTGGCTTTTCTTACTTGATAAAGAATTGTGTATTGTGTGTTGTGTGTTAGTCTTCAAACTTTTAGATAAGAGGACACCAAGAGGGCTAGCTGGTTGCTGAGTTGGTTAGAGTGCAGTGTTACACCACCAAGGTCAAGGGTTTGGATCCCCATGCCGCCCAGCGACCAAAAAAAAGAGGACACAGAGGAAAGAATGGAGAAAGACTCAAAGATCTCTTCTAGAAATAATTCTGTGTCTTTTCTATTCTAATAAGCAATAGTTTGCATGAAGTTCCCTTTAAGTTTTTGAAGTATTTTTAGTCCCTACCTATTAGTATTTCTCATACTATATATAGTATAGAGATATTTTTGTCAGGCAAAAAGTAGTGATTTTTTTCAGTAAAATTTTTAATTATCTTAATTTTAGGGTGGCTTATGGTGTTTTGGAGGAAATGGACTTCCTTATGCTGAAAGTTTTGGAGAAGTTCCTTCAGCTACAATGGAAACATTCTGTTTAGAAGCTTTAATAAAACATTCTGAGGTAACTGACCTCACATTTTTCAAAATGTGGTTTACTTTTTATGGTTACATTGAAAAAGTTATATGGTTGTCTCATGCAAGGAAAATAATCCTCATTTATTGTAAAAGGAAAAAGAGCTTTCTACTTGTTTTTAAATTTGTGCTTGTTTTTAAATTTCTACTTTTTTCCCATTTTAATTGTTAGAATTGATAATCATGATTTAGCATGAATACATGAGTTTAATTTTTGATAAGTATTTCTAAAAATGGATTTAATCTTAATTGCATATAAAGAAAACAACAATCTAAATGTGGCATTCACGTTTGAGTTATGCTGTCTTCTACTGCCTTTCTCAGATCATTTTTACATGTAATATTATCAGGTAGTTAATTTCCATTGAAACATCTGCCAAAGATGTAGCAAGATAGAAAAAAAGGAAATATTAGATGGCCTAGTCCTGAATTATAACTATAGTCTATTTCTAAACTTTTTGGCATTATGGAAACTTTTCTATCATGACCATAGTTTAATTTAAAAAAGAAAAAATCAACAAACCTTGTAGTGCTCAAACACAGTGCATGAACAGCACATAAGCAGCATGTTAAAAGTGCATGCTTCCTGCTCTCCTCTTGCAATTTTAATTTAGTAGACCTGATGTGGAGTCTAGGAGTTTGTATTTATAGCTGGCATCCCTGCTGGCCTGCTGGGGCTGATACAGGTGGCCCATCCCACATCAGGAGACATGCCATCCTAGGGATTCCAAAGTCTTCACTTTAGTTTTGGGAGCTGTTAAACCTGGCTTGAAAGCATGGTGCTTTCTAGTCATCTTTAGTTCCCACTTGTGGAATTAGGAACTAAGTACAAAGCAGAGTGAAGAAAGGGTTGCAGTACAAAAGGGGATGTGGGAAAACTAGCCTCAGTGTTGTGACTTCTGAATAGTTTCTGAAACAATAGATGCATCTTCAGTAGAAAGTGCAGTATGTAGAGTATAATAGCTACCTTTCCAGAAGGCTGTCAAGTTATTACATATCTCACTTGATATATGTTTAAGAGGCATACTTTTTAGTGCACTTAAAATGTGATAAACTTTAATAAAAATTTAGATGAAAATTGTCATATGTACATGACATGGTGTCCTGTCACTGAGTAAAACCAGTGATGGGAAGAGGCAGGGCCATGACCAGTGACTGATGACTTCGGAAGACTAGTCGTTTGTTGGTCAATTTTGTTACCTTACCCTCACATACTTTGGTTTTCTTTTTCTGTTATCTTTTCTCCATGAAAACTTCAAATCCCTTTTTCTTTATTGTACTTGATCTTTCTCTTCAGAAAATTTTTTCCACTCATGAGTTTGAGGTCTGCTCCATGAGGTGGGCATCCTGTGGGGTAGGGTGTTGGGCTGCAGGGGGCTCTGTTCTCCAGCTGTGTGAATCCTTGTCTGTAGAGAAGTAAAATCTGCCTGCTTGCAAGAGGACTAGTTCCTGTTATTAGGTGGCAGGTTTCTCAAGGTTAGAGAACCATTTTAAGGAAGTATCAAGCCAAAATATCACTTTAAATTGAAACAGTTTTGTAATAATGACGTTGTCAGGTTATATCTGACCAAGAGCTAAACAGAATAAGAATAAACATTGTAGAAGTCCTGGTGAGATATGCCTTTTTGAGATTTTTTTTTCAATGACTTTGAAGTACTTCCTACTTAGGGATTTGCTTATTTATTAAAATAAGCTGACATGAGAGTTTTGAGTAGTCTTTCTGAAACTGTCCTTGAGCAGGAGCCACTGGCGGTCCCCATCAGCATGCTGAGTCACCTCATTTCGTGAATTTGTGCAACATAAAGTGAGCTTTCATTAATTTATTGTGCTAGATATCAACACATTGTGATAAGATTGAAGCAAACGGAGGCTTGCAACTACTTCAGAAGCTGTACCAACTTCACAAGGACTACCCTAAAGTGCAGAGAAATATAATGCGCATCATTGGAAATATGGCTTTGAATGAACATCTTCATTCTTCTATAGTTCGCTCAGGTAACAACAGTCCTTTGTTCTCCCACCTTACCCCTTATGATAAGTTAATTTTTCAGTAGATGTAAGACTTTGCTTAGAGTTAGTTAATCATGGGTCCTTACAGCATGTTAGTTTGGTAGGAATAAAGAATTGCTTGAGATTGTAGATAATCCACATCCAAGATAATCGGTGTGTGGACGATCGCAAGAGAGCTGGTTTTGCCATGATGACCACTTAATTGTTTATATAATTTTTGACATGATTTGGTTAACCGAGAGGCCTAGTCAGACTAAAAAGAGGTCCACTGTATAATTAGTGATTTTCCCCCTTGCAACTAATAAACTGACTATGGGGAGATACTTAAGACTAGGCAAATTCTTCTTGCTCCTTATCCTCTGAAAATTCCTGCCTGATCCGTTCTTTACCTCCATGATTGTAAAATGATGATTTCCCAACTCCAGCATTTACTTTTCAGTATTTGGCATTCTGGAAGCAAGAGTCCTTCCTTCCTTCCTTCCTTCCTCCCTTCCTCCCTTCCTCCCTCCCTCCCTCCCTCCCTCCCTCCCTCCCCTCCCCTCCCCTCCCCTCCCCTCCCCTCCCCTCCCCTCCCCTCCCCTCCCCTCCCCTCCCCTCCCCTTCTATCAGCATGGGCATATGGGTTTCTATTTTTTAACGGTTTATAATTTATTGCTGTACTTAATAATTTGATGCTACATTGTCCCAGCTTTGGCTAGTGGGAGCCCAGAAAACTGGCTCCTGTGTCCTTCTGACATGCCCACATCATTGTAGGGGGCATTCCTTACTTTCTGGCACAACAAGATGCTTCAATCTCATTTCTCTGAGGAACCCTATTTCCTTTTGGTGGAGAATGATTATTAGAGAGCAAGATCCAGGGTCTAGGAGTGCTTATTGCTTCTGGTGTGTATTTGCTTCTTGGCTCTTTCGTAAAAAGATCTAGGTTATATATGTTGTAGATAGATAGATATACAGATATGCATATGTATAAACAGTATATAATAAGTATACACATACATGTGCACATATATATGCATGTGTTGATATATATACATGTATTAGAAACCATGAATTTACACTTAAGAGTATCTTTTATCAGCAGAAGTTTTTAATTTTGATGTCTAATTCAGGCATCAGCAAACTTTTTCTGTAAAGGACCAGATAGTAAATATGTTAGGCTTTGAGAACTAATATGGCCTTTGTTGCATATTCTTCTAGTTTTTTCATAACTCTTTAAAATATAAAAACTACTTTTTATTATTTCTTTCCTTCTAAATACTATGAGTTTTATTTGTTCTTCCCTTTATAGTTTCTTAAGGTAGAAACTTAGATCACTGATTTTAACCTTTCTTCATGTTTCAATTAGCTATTGGTGTGTATCAAACTACACCATCTGAAATTTGGGCCAGGATCTGTAGGGAAGGCTTACATCTTCTTCATGCATCATCAGCTGGACAGCACAGTGGTGGAAAGGAGGGTCTACTTTCAAGCTTGCTTACTCATGTGGCTTGCAAATTGGTACTGGCCAGCAGCCAGGAGGTTGCTGGGCTGGAAGCTTGGGGATATTAGCTCCTTTCCATGTGGCCCGAGCTTCCTTAAAGCATGATGGGTTCCCAGGGCAAATGTCCCAAGAGAGAAAGCCAAGTATAAATAAGTTCTTTTGCCTTTTATAACCTATCCTTGGAAGTAATTTCCACTGTTATCTATTGATTAGAAGCTAGTCACTAAGGCTAGCCCATATACAAGGGGATGCGATTTAAAGGGGTTTAGACTCATTCCCTCTTGATGAGGATAGTGTAAAAGAATTTGAAGACATGTTTAAAAATCACTATAATTATTTTCTCATTGATATTTAAAGCTTTAAATTTCCCCCTAACTCTATTTTAGATGCATCCCCCAAATTTTGGATGCATTGTATTTTCATTATTATTCAGTTTGAAATATTTTCTAATTTCTGTTATGATTTCTTCCTTGTCTTGAAAATGTGCTACGTAATTACAGATATTAAAGGTTTTCTAGCTATCATATATCTCTGATTTCTAATTTAATTCCATGTGTTCAGAGAATACACTCTAAGATTTTAGTCTTTGAGAACTTGAGATTTATTTGGTGGCCTTCTGTGATATGCTCTATCTTGGTGAATGTTCCGTGTGCATGTGAAAAGAACGAGTATCCTGCAGCTGTTGGGTGAAGTGTTCTGTACATGACAAATCCAGTCAGTTCATAGTGTGCTCACATCTTCTCTAGGTCGTTACTGATTTTCGTTTAGTTCTGTCAGTTACTGGATATGTGCTAAATTCTTCTGCTGTGATTTTGGACTTGTCTGTTTCTCCTTTTAGTTCTGTAAGATTTTTCTTCCTGGTGAATTGTTCATTTTCTTTTTTTTTTATGGTTGCTTATTTATGTATTTATTTAAATTGACAAATAAAAATTGTATATATTTGTTGTGTACAACATATTGTTTTGAAATACATATACATCATGGAATGGCTAAATAGTGCTAATTAACATATACATTACTTCACATACCATTTTTTTGTGGTGATAACACTTAAAATCTACTTAACAATTTTCACAAATATAAAACTGTTATTGACTATATTCACCATGTTGTACAATAGATCTCTTGAACTTATTTCTCCTAACCAAAATTTTGTATTCTTGACCAGAATCTCTTCAACCCCCACCCCACCCCCAATTCATTTTTTCTTATTATGTAATGTCTCTGTCTATCACTGGTAATACTCCTTTCCTTTAAGTCTACTTTCACTGGAATTAAAATAGCCACACTGGCTTTTTCTTGTTCACTGTTTGCATTACATATATTTTATCTTATTCCTTTCTTTTACTTCCAAGTTTCTTTGGCTTTAAAAATAAGTATATCTTGGGGCCGGCCTGTGACTCACTTGGGAGATGTGGTGCTGATAACACCAAGGCCACAGGTTCGGATCCCATATAGGGATGGCTGGTTTGCTCACTGGCATGGTGCTGACAAAACCAAGTCAAGGGGTAAGATCACCTTACCGGTCATCTTTAAAAAAAAAAAAAAAAAAAAGAGTACATCTTTTTTAGACAGCATATAGTTTGATTTTATTTTAAAAATTCAGTTTGATAGTCTCTCCCTTTTAATTGGAGTGTTGTCTCTTTACTTCTAGTGTAGTTATTGGTATTGTTTGGTTATGTCTGTCGTCTTGCTCTTTGTTTTCTATTTGTCCCGTTTTTTCCCTCCTTTTTTGACTTCTTGGATTACTTGATGCTGTGGATTGGATGTCCCCCCAGAACTCATGAGGCTTAATTCCCACTGACAGTGTTAAGACAGTGGGAAATTTGATTATGGTAATTGAAAGGTGGAGCCTTGAAGAGGTGATTAGATTATGAGGATTGTAAGCTCGTGTATTAGGGTACTCCAGAGAGACAGAACCAATGGGATATGTTATAAATATATGAGAGGGAATTTATTAGGGGAATTGGCTCACATGATTGTGAAGAGACGTCCCACAATAGGCTGTCTGCAAACTGGGTGCTGGTAGTGTGGCTCAGTCCAAGTCCGAAAGCCTCAAAACGAGGGAAGCTGATGGTATCCTTCCTGTATGTCTTATAATTCAAAAGCTGAAGAGTCTTGAGCTCTGATATCCACGGACAGAAGAGAAGAGTGTATCCCAGTGTGGGGGCACGCCTGGGGTCCTCCCGCAGACCCAGAAGGAGAAGGAGCCGACAGGATCCCCTGGTGTTGGGACCGAGGGATCTCGGGGAAAAGTGAGCCTGCTGCCCACCAACCCAGCCCTGTGAAAGAGACACTCAGACGCGTCAGGGCAGTTCCAGTGTATTGCCGTTATACAGCAATTTATATAAGCAAGCAAGTAGGGGCTTTCCATGAACTAACCAATCAATTAAAGGATCACGCGGGCATGCATTTTGTACTAACATGTTGAGCATAGCGATCACGCAGGGTTCACGAGTGCGGAAATACTAGAGGACCAATAAAAACCTTTTGGAGCTATCTTGGGTTATGCCTCCCCTACCTCCTGCAGGCGCCATCTTCATCCTCCACCCATAGGCACCATGTGGCTCACAGATAATGTTTGCTCCTAAAAATGGGCCCAACATCCCAGCTCCTGCGGACAGAGAGAGAGCTTCACCTTTTTTCTCTGGTTTTTGTTCTGTCTGGGCCCCCAGCAGATTGGAAGGTTCCCGCCCACATTGAAGGCAGTTCTTTCCCACCCAGTCCGCTCAGGCTCTCATCCTAATCTCTGCTAGAAACACCCTCATGGACACGCCTAAAAAATAGTTTTACCAGGTTTTTCAGCATTCCTTAATTCCTTTCAGGTTGACACCTAGAATTAACCTTCACACCTCATGAATGGAATAATCTGTTGATGGTTTAATGGTGGTCATGGGCGTGGTTCTGATGATTTTAAAAGGAGAGCATGTGAGAGGCGCTCTCTCTCTCTCTCTCTCTCCCTCTCTCCCTCTCTCCCTCTCTCTCTCTCTCCCTCTCTCCCTCTCTCCCTCTCTCTCCCTCTCTCCCTCTCTCTCCCTCTCTCTCTCTCTCTCTCTCTCTCTCTCTCCCCCCCCCCCTCTCTCTCCTTAGCCATTTGCCATGTGATACCCTGTGTCACTGTAAAGCCACCACCACCGAGGCCCTCAACAGATGTGTTCCCTGGACTTTGGACTTCCCAGCCTCCGAAATATTATTTCTTTACAAATTACCCAGTTTCAGGTTTACTGTTATAAGCAACAAAAATGGACTAATATTCTTGAGTATTTTATACATTCTGTTTTTTCTTCTCTTTTGGCTTTTTATACAGTCTTTTTACATGTATTTTTTTAATGGTTGTATCCTTATCACAGTCTACCTTGAATTAATATCTACCACTTCATATAATGTGATATTCTTACAACACTATAATTCAGTTCACATCCCCTGCCATCCTTTGTTGTGTTGTTGTGATATATTTAAGTCTTGTATATGTTACAGACTTCATGATACATTGTTATTTTTGTTTTAGTAGTTGTCTTAGTCCATTTTGTGCTGCCATAACAAAATAACTGAGGCTAGCTAGTTTATAAAGAACAGAAATTTATTTTCTCGGGCCGAGCCCGTGGCGCACCCGGGAGAGTGCGGCGCTGGGAGCGCGGCGACGCTCCCGCCGCGGGTTCGGATCCTATATGGGAATGGCCGCTGCACTCACTAGCTGAGTGCCGGTCATGAAAAAGACAAAAAAAAAAAAAAAAAAAGAAATTTATTTTCTCACTGTTCTCAAAGCTGGGAAATCCAAGTTCAAGGCACCAGCATTCGGCATCTGATGAAGGCCTTCTTGCTGCATCCCCACAAGGCAGAAGGCAAAAGGGCAAGCTAGCCAAACACTGCCTGATGCCTCTTTTTTGAGGCCCTTCATCCCATTAATGAGGGGGAAGCATTCATTACCTAATTACCTCCAAAAGTGCCACCTCTTAGTACTGTCTCATTGGTAATGCCTGAATTTTGGACGCAACATATGCAAACAATAACGATAGGTGAAATTTAGAGAAGAAAGAAAACATATTTTTTATTTATTTACATTTTATAATCTACAGTGTTCTTCCTTCCTTTCTGTATATTTAATTTACATCTGATATCATTTCCCTTCAGCCTACAGACCTTCCTTTAGTATTTCTAGTATATTGGGTCTGCTGGCAACAAATTCTCTGACCTTTCATCTTTTGAAAATGTCTTTGCTTTGCTTTTATTGTATATTCAGGGAAAGATATTTCCCCATGTAAAGAATTCTTTGTTGATAGTATGTTATTTTTTCTCATTAAAAATGTCATCCTACTTGCTCCCGGTGTCCATTGACTGATGAAAAGTCTCTTCTTATTCCCACTTTTGTTCTCCTAATTGTTTTCTTTCTCTGGCTTTTTTTTTTTTTTTTTTTTTTTTTAATTTTATTTTGTCGATATACATTGTGGCTGATTATTGCTCCCCATCACCAAAACCTCCCTCCCTTCTCCCTCCCCCATCCCCCCCAACAATGTCCTTTCTGTTTGCTTGTCGTATCAACTTCAAATAATTGTGGTTGTTATCTCTTCTTCCCCCCCCCAGGTTTGTGTGTGTGTGTGTGTGTGTGTGTGTGTGTGTGTGTGTGTGTGTGTGTGAATTTATATATTAATTTTTAGCTCCCACCAATAAGTGAGAACATGTGGTATTTCTCTTTCTGTGCCTGACTTGTTTCACTTAATATAATTCTCTCAAGGTCCATCCATGTTGTTGCAAATGGCAGTATTTCATTCGTTTTTATAGCTGAGTAGTATTCCATTGTGTAGATGTACCACATTTTCCGTATCCACTCATCCGATGATGGGCATTTGGGCTGGTTCCAACCCTTGGCTATTGTAAAGAGTGCTGCGATGAACATTGGGAAACAGGTATACCTTCGACTTGATGATTTCCATTCCTCTGGGTATATACCCAACAGTGGGATAGCTGGGTCGTATGGTAGATCTATCTGCAATTGTTTGAGGAACCTCCATACCATTTTCCATAGAGGCTGCACCATTTTGCAGTCCCACCAACAATGTATGAGAGTTCCTTTTTCTCCGCAGCCTCGCCAGCATTTATCGTTCATAGTCTTTTGGATTTTAGCCATCCTAACTGGGGTTAGATGGTATCTCAGTGTGGTTTTGATTTGCATTTCCCAGATGCTGAGTGATGTTGAGCATTTTTTCATATGTCTGTTTGCCATTTGTATATCTTCCTTAGAGAAATGCCTACTTAGCTCTTTTGCCCATTTTTTAATCGGGTTGTTTGTTTTCTTCTTGTACAGTTGTTTGAGTTCCTTATATATTCTGGATATTAATCCTTTGTCAGATATATATTTTGCAAATATTTTCTCCCACTCTGTTGGTTGTCTTTTAACTCTTTTAATTGTTTCTTTTGCTGTGCAGAAGCTTTTTAGTTTGATATAATCCCATTTGTTTATTTTTCCTTTGGTTGCCCGTGCTTTTGGAGTCGTATTCATGAAGTCTGTGTCCAGTCCTATTTCCTGAAGTGTTTCTCCTATGTTTTCTTTAAGAAGTTTTATTGTTTCAGGGTGTATATTTAAATCCTTAATCCATTTTGAGTTGATTTTAGTATACGGCGAGAGGTATGGATCTAGTTTCATTCTCCTGCATATGGAGATCCAGTTATCCCAGCACCATTTGCTGAAGAGGCAGTCCCTTCGCCACTGAATAGGCTTGGTGCCTTTGTCAAAGATCAGCTGACAGTAAGTGTGTGGGTTGATTTCTGGATTCTCTATTCTATTCCATTGGTCAGTGTGTCTGTTTTTATGCCAGTACCATACTGTTTTGGTTATTATAGCTTTGTAGTATAGCTTAAAGTCAAGTAGTGTTATGCCTCCAGCTTTATTTTTTTTGCTCAGCATTGCTTTGGCTATGCGTGGTCTTTTATTGTTCCATATAAATGTCTGGATAGTTTTTTCCATTTCTGAGAAAAATGTCTTTGGAATTTTGATGGGGATTGCATTGAATTTGTATATCACTTTGGGTAGTATGGACATTTTCACTATGTTGATTCTTCCAATCCAAGAGCATGGGATATCTTTCCATCTTCTTGTATCCTCTCTAATTTCTCTCAGCAGTGGTTTGTAGTTCTCATTATAGAGATTTTTCACCTCCTTGGTTAACTCAATTCCTAAGTATTTTATTTTTTTGGTGGCTATTGTAAATGGGCAGGCTTTCTTGATTTCTCGTTCTGCCTGTTGACTATTGGAGAAAAGAAATGCTACTGATTTTTGTGTGTTGATTTTGTATCCTGCTACTGTGCTGAAATCATTTATCAATTCCAAGAGTTTTTTTGTAGAGGTTTTAGGCTGTTCGATATATAGGATCATGTCATCTGCAAACAGGGACAGTTTGACTTCATCTTTTCCAATCTGGATGCCCTTTATTTCCTTCTCTTCTCTGATTGCTCTGGCTAGTACTTCCAACACTATGTTGAATAAGAGTGGTGAGAGTGGGCATCCTTGTCTAGTTTCTGTTCTTAAAGGAAAAGCTTTCAGCTTTTGCCCATTCAGGATGATATTGGCTGTGGGTTTGGCATATATGTCTTTAATTATGTTGAGATACTTTCCCTCTATACCTAACTTATAGAGGGTCTTTGTCATGAATGAGTGCTGAACTTTATCAAATGCTTTTTCAGCATCTATAGAGATGATCATATGGTCCTTGTGTTTGAGTTTATTAATATGGTGTATCACATTTATTGATTTGCGTATGTTGAACCAACCTTGCATCCCTGGGATGAATCCCACTTGATCGTGATGAATAATTTTACGTATGTGTTGCTGTATTCTGTTTGCTAGTAATTTAGTGAGGATTTTTGCATCTATATTCATCAAGGATATTGGCCTGTAGTTTTCTTTTTTGGTTATATCTTTACCTGGTTTTGGTATCAGGATGATGTTTGCTTCATAGAATGAGTTTGGGAGATTTGCGTCCGTTTCAATCTTTTGGAATAGTTTGTAAAGAATCGGTGTCAATTCCTCTTTGAATGTTTGGTAAAATTCTGCTGTGAATCCATCTGGTCCTGGGCTTTTCTTTGTTGGGAGCCTACTGATAACAGCTTCAATCTCCTTTATTGTTATTGGTCTGTTCAAATTTTCTACATCTTCACGGTTCAGTTTTGGGAGCTTGTGTGTGTCCAGAAATTTATCCATTTCCTCCAGATTTTCAAATTTGTTGGCGTATAGTTGTTTATAGTAGTCTCGAATGATTCCTTGTATTTCAGATGAATCAGTTGTAATATCGCCTTTTTCATTTCTAATTTTGGTTATTTGGGTTTTCTCTCTTCTTTTTTTTGTTAGCCATGCTAATGGTTTGTCAATTTTATTTATCTTTTCAAAAAACCAACTTTTTGATTCGTTGATCTTTTGAATTGTTTTTTGGTTTTCAATTTCATTCAGTTCTGCTCTGATCTTAATGATTTCTTTCCGTCTGCTAACTTTAGGTTTGGATTGTTCTTGTTTTTCTAGTTCTTTAAGGTGAAGTGTTAGGTTGTTCACTTGCCGTCTTTCTATTCTTCTGAAGTGAGCGTTTAATGCGATAAATTTTCCCCTCAATACTGCTTTTGCAGTATCCCACAGGTTTTGGTATGATGTATCATTGTTTTCATTAGTTTCAATAAATTTTTTGATTTCCTGCTTGATTTCTTCTTGGACCCATATGTCATTAAGTAGAATGCTGTTTAATTTCCATGTGTTTGTATATTTTCCAGAGTTTCGTTTGTTATTAATTTCTAGTTTTAATCCATTGTGGTCTGAGAAGATACATGGGATAATTGCAATTTTTTTGAATTTATTGAGACTTGATTTGTGACCTAATATGTGATCTATCCTGGAGAATGATCCATGTGCTGCTGAGAAGAATGAATATTCTGAGGTTGTTGGGTGGAATGTTCTGTAGATATCTGCCAATTCCAATTGGTCTAGAGTCTTGTTTAGATCTTGTGTTTCTCTACTGATTCTTTGCCTAGATGATCTGTCTAATATTGATAGTGGGGTGTTCAGGTCCCCTGCTATTATGGTATTAGTGTCTATTTCCTTCTTTAGGTCTAATAGAGTTTGTTTTATAAATCTGGCTGCTCCAACATTGGGTGCATACATATTTATGATTGTTATGTCTTCTTGATGGATCAGTCCTTTTATCATTAAGTATTGTCCCTCATTGTCTCTTTTTATGGTTTTTAAAGTCTATTTTGTCAGATATAAGAATAGCTACTCCAGCTCGTTTTTCTTTTCTGTTTGCATGGTAAATCTTTTTCCATCCTTTCACTCTTAGTCTGTGTGAATCTTTATGGGTGAGGTGGGTCTCTTGTAGGCAGCATATAGTTGGGTCCTGCTTTTTGATCCAGTCAGCCAGTCTGTGTCTTTTAATTGGGGAATTTAAGCCTTTTACATTAAGAGTTGTTATTGAAAGGTGTTGATTTATTCCTAGCATTTTATTGGTTGTTTGGTTGTCTTAGGTGTCTTTTGTTCCTTGCTTTCTGATTTACTGTTTGTTTTCTGTGTTTGTTGGTTCCTTAGGTTGTAGATAGTGTTTTTGTTAGCTTGTTTTCTCTTCATGAATGCCATTTTTATTATACTAGCGGGTTTAGATTTTTCTTGGGTTTTTATGGCAGTGGTAGTTATTTTTCAGGAACCAAACCCAATACTCCCTTGAGGATTTCTTGTAAGGGTGGTCTTGTGGTAGTGAACTCCCGCAGTTTTTGTTTGTCTGAGAAATATACTATTTGCCCCTCATTTCGGAAGGATAGCCTTGCAGGGTAGAGTATTCTTGGCTGGCAATCTTTGTCTTTTAGTATTTTGAAAATATCATCCCATTCCTTTCTAGCTTTAAGGGTTTGTGATGAAAAGTCTGATGTTAACCTGATTGGGGCTCCCTTATAGGTGATTTGACACTTCTCTCTTGCAGCTTTTAAGATTCTCTCTTTGTCTCTGAGTTTTGCCAATTTGACTATGACATGTCTTGGAGAAGGTCTTTTTGGGTTGAATACATTTGGAGATCGTTGAGCTTCCCGGATCTGAAGATCTGTGATTTTTCCTATACCTGGGACATTTTCCGCCACTATTTTGTTGAATATGTTTTCAATGGAATCTCCATTTTCCTCCCCTTCTGGAATACCCATGACTCGGATATTTGATCGCTTATGGTTGTCTGATATCTCTCTCAGATTTTCTTCAATGTCCTTGATTCTTTTTTCTTTCTTTTTGTCTGCTTGTGTTATTTCAAACAGCCCATCTTCAAGTTCAGAGGTTCTCTCTTCAACTTCGACAAGCCTGCTGGTTAAACTCTCCGTTGTGTTTTTTATTTCGTTGAATAACTTCTTCAGTTCAGCAAGTTCTGCTACATTTTTTTTCAGGACATTGATTTCCTTGTACATTTCCTCTTTCAGATCCTGTATACTTTTCCTCATTTCATCATGATGTCTAGCTGAGTTTTCTTGTATCTCATTCAGTTTCCTTAGAATTATCACTCGAAATTCCTTGTCAGTCATTTCAAGGGCTTCTTGTTCTATAGGATCTAGAGATTTATTAACTTTTGGTGGTGTACTTTCTTGATTTTTTGTATTTCTGGTATCTTTTTTTTGGTGTTTATTCATTGTGGCCGGGGGTTTCACAGTTCACCGGTTTGAGACTAATGACTAACTAGGATGTTGCTGTGGTTGCCAATTTGGTATGGCTCCCTCCGTGACTGCTCAGTTGGCCTCTAGTGCCTTGTGTGTGTGGTTGCCTCGGGTCTTGGGCTTCTCCGGGGAGCCACCTTTCTGGTCAGCTTGGACTCTGCTGGGCTGGTGGATCACGTACCACAGGGTGTGTGATCTCTGTTGAGCTTTCACTTCCCGTGCAGGACTTCTCCCTGTTCCGTATGCTCTGGCCCAGGCTGTTGGATCGTGCAGTGGCGACCCCACCGGGTGTGTGGTTTCTGTCGAGTCTCCGCCTCCCTGGCCGCACGTCTCCCCACTCTGTGCGCACTGTGCTGGGCTGGGGTGTGTCTTCTGCACCCCTCGTCTAACAGCTGGGCCTTCAAGACCCTGCTCGGCACCGCCTCGCCCAGGAAGTCTACCAGGTTTCTGCTGGGCACAGACGACCGGTCTCTCTGGGTGCCTTTGTAGCACTGTGTAGATCTTTCTCGGGTCTTGTTCACCTTTGTATCCCCCCAGTATAAACCGAGTCTAGCGCCCACCTGCAGCCTGCTCTCCGGCAGGTTCAAGCGGACCTGGGAACTCTCCTACCACACTGTTCCCAACTAGAAATTCGTTAGGCTTTTTTCCAAACTGGTGGCCGCAGAGATGGTGTCTGCCTCCCAGTAACAGGGAGTTTACCTGGGGCCGGAGTCCAGGGTATGGTGGAGTGACGGGTACTACCTTGCCCTCCCGACTCTGGCCCGGGACACCCCTGCCACCAGCCCCGCCAGAGAACCGCGGAGGGAGTTGGAGCCAAGGCCGGTCCGCAGGCTCCGGAAAGCCCGGCGCCAGGCCAAGCAAGTGGGAGGGCTCAGTGATGGCCGAGCAGGGCGGAGCTGCCCACATCTGGGAAAATGGAGGCAGCACCGGGTGGTGAGTGGCCTGGTGGTGCAGGCGGGAGCCGCGTGGGCATGCACCCCCCGAACAGAGCTGTGCCAGGGATCACTCACAGTGCTGTGCCAGGTCGGGTGCTCGCTCTCTGTCTCTGGTTTGCCGCCTTTCCCAGTTCTCGGCCGCTGCCGCCTCGGGCTATTCAGTCGCGGCGCGGCTCGGGCGCTCCCAGGAATCTTCTTTAATGCCGGCCTGAAACCTCGAATCCTGAATAGGGCAGCTGGCCGCCTTCAGCGCGGCCCCAGCCTCCGGGATCCTGGCTGCATCCACAGCAGCCCTGGCGCCGTGTTCCCTGTTTCGAGACTCGCTTTTGCAGCTAAGAAACAGTTCTTTTCCTGCTCCACACTTCAAAGCTGTTGCCTGTAAATGAGGCAGCCTCTCCTGCCGGGGGCAAAGTGGCGGTCACCCCCCACAACCGGTCAGCAGCAGCAGTCCTCCCTTAAGAGATGGCGAGAGGAAGGTCCACAGGTTTCCCGGCTGCCTGAGGCCCAGTGGCCACCTTTTCCACCTCAGGTACTCCGCGCCAGCCGCCGCAGCCGCCGCCATCTTGAAACCCTAAAGTATAAATCTCTCTCTGGCTTTTTTTAAAAAGATTTTTATGCTTAATTTTCAGCAGTTTGACTATGAAGTGCCTAGGTGTCATTTGTATATTTACCCTGCTTGGGGTCCACTGAGCTGACTGAATCTGTGGATTCATGTTTTTGGTCAAATTTGAAAATTTTCCAGCCAGTATATCTTCAAATATTTTTTCTTTCTATACCCTTTTCTCTCTTCTTTCCTTCTGGGACTTCAATTATGTACATTTTATGTTAGACCTTTGGATTCTGTTCTGCAGGTCATTGAGACTCTGTTCATTTTGTTTCAATTTTTTTTTTTTTTTTTTTTCCTGTGCTTTGGATGATTTCTATCAACTTACTATCTTCAGGTTTATTGACAGGATGGGGACTAAGGATTCAAAACAGGATGGAGAGTTGATCAAATCAGTGTGTTCATTAAAATAAAAAAAGCACCCTTCCCTAACTAAAATCTGGCTCTACCCCAAGTCCTCAATCTTCTTGGTTGACTTTAATATCTACTGGATATTAACCACTAACCACGTTGGCCTCTCAATTCTGTGACCTTCTTATCTTCATTGACTTCCCGCTGTGCTCCTGTGTTGTGTACTCCTCCCCCTGAAGTCACACCTAGTCACTGTGTGGACCTAGTCACTGTCTGAAATCACTTTACCTAAAAAACAGTATTTCAACTCTCTAAACACATCTTCCTGTCATTTAAGCTTGTTTTTGCATCTACTCCATAATGACTGGTTTTCTTTTCTACCAAAATCTATGTACTGACCCCTTTATTCATTCCCAATCCATCAGTCCTTTTTATTCTTGACTTAGCTTTTATTCCATAATCCATCATTATAATAACATTCTTGCCACTACCTAAAGCTCCTTTTCCCTTATATCCTTTTAGCACTCCTTTGTAAAGACCCCAACCCTGGATGAAACCTACTGTTGCTTCTTCTGTGGCTGAGCACAGAATCATTGTACATTGTTTGTTACTGTGCTGATAAGATCCACAAATTAAAGGACCTTCAGTATTGCTCAGGATTCGTGTTTCTCCAGTCAACATGCCTTCATTCTTAGCAATGACTGTTTTAAATCTTCTCTATATTCCTCAGACCTTCTATGTTTTCCTCCCTCCGTGCAGATGATCTTTCCTCATACTTCATTGAGACAATTGAAGCCCTAAAAAAGAATTTCCCCTCAATTTCCCACTACCTCCCCCCCACAAAACCACAAAAAACCCCACAAACACTGTTCTCTCCTTTTCTCTTATTAGTAGGAAAAGGGAGACCTCTTATAAGGCCTCCAACTATGTTTGGGTCCTTTCTCCTTTCACGGTCTCAGGAATTGCCTGCTTTGCTAGTCAGCATGGCCAACTGCTCCCTCTGAGCTGACCCTTCTGATCACACATAGAGGAAGGTATGCAAAACAAAACCCAGAAATCTTGACTCCACATCCACCCATCTCCTACCCTCTCAGTCTCTCCTCCTTTTTAGAGCTAATCTTTTCAAAAGTCATCTATACTTGCTTTTTGCTCAGCTCCCATTGCTTCTCAGTACTCCAATTTGAATTCTGCAGTCTTACCCTGTTTTTTTTTTTTTTTCCTTAGGCATCCTGTATCTTTACCTCTTTTTATATATTTTGTGTCAATCCTGATAGTATCAGATCTGCAAACTTTTGCCTTTAAATTTATGAAAGTTAAAAAGATATTGAGGGCTGGCCAATTAGCTCAGTTGGTTAGAACACGGTGTTGTTAATACCAAGGTTAAGGGTTCAGATGCACATACTGGCCAGGTACCAAAAAAAAAAAAAAAAAAGGTATGGATAATATCCACTGTTGATGAAGGTGTGTAAAAACCAGACTTCTCCTACGCTGTTGGTAGGATTGTAAATTGATTCAGTTTTTTTAATGGGTCTTTGTAGTGTACAGGCCAGTGGAATACTTCCTCTTTATCCCTGAAGGTCCACTAATAAAAATCACTGACAAATTTAGATTAATATGAAGAAAAGGCATAACAAATTTTATTATTTTAATGTGCTGGGAGGGGGCAATGCATGGGGGAATCACAAGAGAGTGATTTCCCAGTTTTCCAGTGGGGTCCAGAAGTTTGTATACTAATTTTCAAAGGGAAGAGGGCAGGTGGGGAATGTAGACAATTATTTTGAGGGACAATAAATCATTATTAGGGGGTGAGACTGAGAGGCAGATGTCATTTTGTAAGAAAGCTGTCCAGGTGTGCTGCCCTCCCTGTCTTTCCAGTCTTTCTAAGGATTGTTCTTCCCAGGTCATCTGAGAAGATTCCTAGGAAGGGAAGAGGGGATCTTAAGACCATTGCATTTCATTTGGAAAGCTCTTTTAGATGAGTAAATTACAGAGAAAGTCCCTCTCTGTGCTTGGGATAAGGGGAACAAGACAAAGTTAGGGGAACCTTGATTCTGAGACTTATTTCTGAGGCCTTTTAATTTTCAAAGCAATATTTTGGAAACAGTTTTCTGCACCAACAGTAGTATCTATTAAAAGAATGTATATATCATTTGACCGAGTAATAATACTTCTAGGAACCTCTCCTGCTTAAATACTCATGGGTATTCTTAAAGATTTGTGTATAAGCATGTTTATTAGATGGTTGTTTATAGTATGGAAAAATTAGAAACAACCTAAATGTCTGCCAATAGGAATAATGGTTAAACAATGCTATACTCATACTATGTAATACTACAGTGAAAAAAAAAATGAAGTTGAGGTATATGGAGAGCACTCTAAACATGTTGCTGAAACACAAAATCAAGTTACAGAACAGTAGGAATAGCATGATTTTACTTAGTTTTAAAAAAAAGCATATATAGAGCTACAATGTGTGAGGGTACTTCAAAAAATTCATGGAAACATTTGTATTATCTTTAATTCTATTTTTCCATGAACTTCTTGAAGTACCCTCATATATGTATAAATAACAGGTATATGACTGCATTTTTCAAAAGGTTTGGAAGGGTGTTCACCAAACTTCTAACTTGGTTTACCCTTAGGACATAAATGGAATTGGGAAATGGTGGGAGTGCTAAAGCAGTATTTTCATTGTTAAATCCTGCTCTCAGTTATTTATTTTTTTACAATTAACATGTATTTAGATGTTATATAATTTAAGAACACATGTTTTCCAGAGGATGTCTGATATTTTGTTAAAGGGGGAGTGTCTCTAGCACTGTGAGAATACTTTGGCAGCTCAAAAATGCCATAGAAGTGGCTTGTGCCATGCTTTTTCTTGTGTTTCCTTTCTTCTGACTCCATTAAAAATAAAGCATATTTTTATGTATACCAGTAATATACTTGTAAATCTCTGCAGGTAGAATTTTAAAATGTTCTTATTTTATGATTATAAAATCTTTAACAGATTTTAAAGAGGAATTTTCTGACATTATAAATTTGAATATTATTTTTTCTTTTTTTTATTGAAGCATAGTTGATTGTATATACCTGTGGGATACAGTTGAATCTCAATACATGTGTGCAATATGTGATGGTGAAATCAAAATAATTAGTATATTCGACCTTATATAACGTAATAATTTGGTTTTTGGCCCTTTACCAATTTCTCACTAACTCCCACTCCCCCTTGATCACCTCTGATAACTTCAGTTCTGTTCTCTCCTTTCGAGAAAGTTCAGTGTATTATTGTGCTTGTTGTATCTTTCTTTCTTTCTTTGTTATTTAGCTCCCACTGGAATATTGTTAAGGACTTAGTGAGTCTGAAACTTCTTTTGGGTTATTAAATGCTGTCCTCGAATCATCACGGTGATTCTCAACACTTGTCAGAGGAGTGGGAGAAGGTCATGGGAACAGCCATCATCTATTGAGTGCCCTCTGGACCTGCAAAAAGGCCCAGTGTTTTCATACACATTAATTTACTAAACCTTCTTCCAGCTCAGAATTGCAAAATAACTTGACTGAGGTTTCACAGAAATAAGTGGGGAGCAGAAATTTGAGCCCAAGTCTCTGTGACCTAAGGCCCATGTTCTGCTTTATTTAAAACTATACAACTAATATATAAATAGATTCTCATTGTAAGTACTTCAGAAAACAGATATAGCAAAAAACCCACAGTTTTTATAGAACCTTCTTCCACCCCACCTCCCTCCCAAGAGGTAATGACTGTTCATTAGTTTGGTGTATCTTTCCAGATCTTCGTGTGTGTTTTTTTGTGTGTGTGTGTGCACGCATGCACTTCCATACATATTTGTGTACATAAAGTTCTAAAAAACAAAAACATTAAAAAAATGAATTCATACAGTACATAATATTGTCCATGTCTGTTCTTTTTGCCTCCTTTTAAAAAACGGTTTTTCCTTCCTGAACTCCAAGACTTTTGTATATCAAACAAATTCATTATTAAGAAATAATTTCCTCATTTGTATTAAAAGGTGTTACTGTGATTGCTGAGCAGGATGAAATAACTAGTATTAGCCCACTGAGTTTTATAATTCTTGCTAAAAGCAAAACATCATGGTATTTTGTTTCCTTTTGCGACTTCACCTCTAGTAATTGCAATTTGTGTTAGATTTTCTAAACAAAGAAAATGGCTCTTGAAGGCCCTTCCCTACTCTTAGATCCCTTAAGGGGTAGTGTTTGAGGATGTCACGGTATCATGCTGTGGACTCAGAAGATGTTAGGGCAGAATGGAGTTGGAGTGGCTGGGCTTCTCTGTCTAGGATAGACATGGGGGTTTGCATTTCTCCCATCATTTTCAGTTTGAAACCTCTCCCAGCAATCTGAGACAGACTTGTGTCAGTATTTAGGAGATACGTTCTTTTCACCAGGCTGGGTTTCCATAATGGCAGAGGCAGTGAAATCCCACCACATTATGGAGGCTTCACATGCTGCCAGAACTCTGGCTAATTTAGACCGAGAGACTGTACAGGAAAAATACCAGGATGGTGTGTACGTGCTGCATCCCCAGTATCGAGCAAGGTAAGAAAGCAGAAGAGTTGCTTTGCCCCTTTTGGGAATGTAAAGCCCAGAGGGCTTAGATTTTTAAGTTATTTCTGCATAATTTAGATAAGTTAAATACCTTATAAGTAAATTGTATACCTTATTTACTGAAACAATTTGTTCATAACAATGTCAGAAGATTGAAGGTTGTCGTGAAAGCGTGCTAACTAGCTAAATTATCAGGGTTACTTTATAAAAGTCAGGTTGCTTTCACCTTTTATAACGTGTTGCACTTGTAATGCATGCCTTTGTTTCAAAGCATTTTCACTTAGATTTGACTTAATGACTGATTTGGATTGTAGAATTCAGTCTGAATAGGAAGGAGATAGGACATTGTTGAATGCAGACAACCAAATTAGCCTAAGCCT
Organism: Cynocephalus volans; assembly: GCF_027409185.1. NCBI lineage: Eukaryota > Metazoa > Chordata > Mammalia > Dermoptera > Cynocephalidae > Cynocephalus > Cynocephalus volans. The sequence continues at coordinate 156,254,120 of NC_084464.1, read as the reverse complement.
AGAATGCAAGGGACTGGAGAATGTTTATGCTAGATAGAAAGTCATGCATTAGAAGGAATAAATTGTAATAAATGTGACTCATGTTTCTTCTAAGGTTATTTCTGGTTACTATTTCCAGTTGTGTCATTGCTGAGACATTAAATATAAAAAGGACCACAGTGAAAAAATTACATATTTCACGGATTCTCATAGATATTAGTCTTTGTTGCTTATAACAAAATACACAGAACTGGGTAATTTGTAAGAAAACGAAATTTATTGCTTACAGTTCAGAGTCTGGGAAGTCCACAGTCCAGGGGACACATCTGGTAAGGGTCTTGGTGGTGGCAACAGTGACCCAGGGGTCTTACATGGCAGAAAATGGTGGAGCAGAGAGAGACTAACCTCTCATGTGTTCTTCTTTTAAAGCCCTCAGAACCATGCCCCTGACCACCATAATTAATCCATTCACTAAAGCACAGTCCTACAATCTAATCACCTCTTCAAGGCTCCACCTTTCAATTACCATAGTAGGATTTCCCGCCCTCTTAACAGTCACAGTGGGGACCAAGCTACTAATACGTAATACTTGGGGGACACAATTCATATCAGGTAGTTTTAAAAAAATACCTCAGAAAATAGCAAAAACTTTTTTTAGATTTGAAAAATGGATTGCCTGGTTAATACCAATTTATAAGTAAAATATATGGTAATGGATTTTATATGTGTGTTGCATAATTGTGTGTGTACTATAGTTTACAACTGATATACTATCTACAATTTTTAATAATATCATATCCAAGGAAAATTTCACTTTAAAATCTCATTTGTTCTATTTCTGATGAACATTATTTTTCTTAATCAATTTTTGAAAATCTCTTTAATGCATACTGACTTTGAAACTATGTTAAAATATTCTTATTTAATTTCTTAAATATTTTTATTGATTTTTGGAATATTCTCATGGAATTCTTTACAGAGTAATCTATGACATCTGTCACTTGATTGATCACTAAGGTCATTACAAGTGTATGTGTTTAGTCTGCCTGGCTAGGTAGGTCTCCATTTTTTATAAAGAGAGCAGTGAGCATGCTCCACGTATGTCTTTCCCAAAACTGCTTCTAAGGTTCCTCAGCAAACCTGTGCTTCTAAAGCTTTTCTTAATTAAGTTTATTTTGTGTCACAAAAGCCTACTAAAGCACCATCCACAGAGAATGCTGTGTAGAGTCTTACCAGAGCAATAATGCATTTATTCTGCTTCTTTTTAAAACTCTCTCCCCTATTAGTCAGCCCATTAAAGCAGATGTCCTTTTTATTCATGGCCTTATGGGAGCAGCATTTAAAACATGGCGCCAGCAGGACAGTGAGCAGATGTTAACCGAAAAGGCTTTGGGAGATGAAGACAGGTACACAACATGTTGGCCCAAGGTAAGGAAGTATTCGACTCTGGCAGTCCACCATTATCACGACACACTGCAGTGTCACTGGCTGTGGGGGCCCTCATTGTGGCTTATTTTTCTCTTTTTACTGGGATGTTTTTTCCGTGCAGTTCTTCTTTCCTTTACGGACACGTGTAGCATGTTGCATTAACAGCTGGGCTTGTTACCCTGTGCTGTGTAATTTCTGTTTAGTATGCAGTCTGTGATTCTATAAGAGTGTGCTCTTAAGTAAAAAACAGAGGCAAAAGCCAGAAATAATTCACTTTCTTTGAAACATAATACAAAAAATAAGGTATCATAATTATTCTTGTAATAGCTAATTTTATGTTCTTAATAATTATAAAAATAGAAAGACTTTGAAGAAGTAATTCTACTTTGCATTTTTTTGATATTATTTCTTCCAAGGATCTGGAATGAATTTATTAATTGGAGTTAATCTAAAGCTCATTTAAAATTGATGCTGCAGGTGGCTAGTTATCTCAGTTGGTTAGAGCTTGGTGCTGATAACACCAAGGTCCAGGTTTGAATCCCTCTACTGGCCAGCCATGAAAAAAATAGAACAGAATAAAATAAAATATTAAAAATAAATAAATAAATTAAATAAAATAAAAAATATAAAATAAATAAATAAATAAAATAAAATAAAAAATATATAAAATATAAAATATATAAAATATAAAATATAAAATAAAAGCTGCATATATGTGTGAATAGTTTCCAGGGCATTGCTCTACTACTACTTCTTTACTTTCACAAAAGCTTATCAAGTGGAAAGAACAGTTTGCACTTTCTGGTGACACTGAAGTACGGAGATGACAATAGACCCGGGTTCATGGAGACAGAACTGTTACTGTTATTAGTGTCTCTGAATTCACAGGTCCAAACTCTAACCATCAGCCTGTACTATCTGTCTTGAGATAGTAGCTTTCTACTAAATGCTTTCAAAAAGCCAATTTGATGTAGACTGCCCAAAACAGGCCGTGTTTTTGGCTATAGCAGATTAAAATTGAGGCTTTTCTCTTGAAACCTTCATTGGCCTTGTGCTACAAACATTGATACCACTTTGTAACCAGAGACATAAAAAGATGAAGTGCCAGACTTGTTTTTAGTCACCTTCAAACTTTATTTCAATGCTATCTTTAGTTGTCAGTACTACAGGATTATGAGTTTCAATTACTAGGAAGTAACTGGGGCGGTGGAAATTCATACATGTTCTTATGTACCTTTTATTTTACTTAGACGTGGTTAGCAAGCGACTGTCCCGCTCTCCGGATTATATCTGTGGAGTATGACACTAGCCTCAGTGACTGGAGAGCAAGGTGTCCTATGGAAAGGTAACAAGGGACTGTGGACCGGGAGGAAGGGGAAGGGTTCCGGCCACAAGTGGATCCTGTGGGATGGGAAGTGACTTGTATCTTTCGATGCCACAGACAGGATTTTCTTATAAGAAGCTAACTTAGTCTTTTTTTCTTCCTTGTGGGAAGAATTGGTTCTAAATAAACAACAAAATAGTAGAAGGCTTAGATGCATTTTCAAATGGGCTCCTAATGTGGTTCATTTGTAACTATTGTGACAGTTATGGACCATGGATTCCATAGCAAAGACTCCTTTTTTACTGGAAGTAAAAGTGATACTTTTTGCTTTTGTGTTCACTGTCATAACTGGCTAGGAAGCACAGAAAGGGATGCTGAGCAGGTCAGCTCTATACACCCTTGTATGTCCTCCGTGTCCAGGTATATACATAGGCAGGAGCATTGGGTTTCTGAGTTACAGGACCTAGACTGTAACCTGATCCTGCTTTTGACTCGCTGTGCTTTCTTCGACAAGTCACTTAACTTGTCTGGGGAGCTTTGTCTGCACATTGACAGAGTTGGTCTAAATCAGTGTTATTAGACTCTGCTCTCTGAATGGACCCCATGTAGGTGTCCAAGAAGGGTGGCGAGGGTGAGGGGGCAGGACCCCAGGGCTCTCCCATTTCACCCAGTGAATCTCTGGAGAACCTTTTTTTTGAAGGAAGGTGTCTACAGATAGAGTTTGAAACTACCAGACTAAGGGCTGAGCCCGTGGCGCACTCGGTAGCGTGCTGCGCTAGCAGCGCGGCGACGCTCCCGCCGCGGGTTCGGATCCTATATAAGAATGACCGGTGCACTCCCTGGCTGAGCGCCGGTCACGAGGAAAAAAAAAAAAAAGTAGAAACTACCAGACTAAATAGTTTTGAAGTTCCTTTTAGTTTGAAGATTACTTATTTTGAATTCTCTGATTCTAATAGCTTCCTATTATTATTCTAAATAATAAACCCAAATGATGAAAGCTTAATACTTGCAGCATAAATATAACTTGAGCTAAAACTCACAAGAGATAAGTCTTTAGGGACGCTTTTATTGTCAGGCGTTAACAGGAATGAGGAGGGACACACACACATTCTAAGTGGTGGGGCAGTTGGGGTGAGACCCAGGTTTGACCATAAAAATTGCCAGACGTGTATTAGTTGCTCAAACAATGCTTATTTAGTAAATGAGTGGCTTGCTCGGGTGTCAGATATTCCTAATTGTGCCAGTGTTAATAAGTTGCAAATAGAGAATGAGTGATTTCAGAAGTTGAGCAGATTATTCTAACTCCAAAATGTAGTGCATAGCATTGGTCCAATAAACAAAAATTCTTGACTTAAAAAATTAGCAAAATTTGGGGGATCGATAGCCTCCTGTCATGCCTGTTGTTTCCCTTTTGTACAGAAAGTCCATTGCATTCAGAAGCAACGAACTTCTTATGAAACTCAGAGCTGCTGGTGTAGGGGATAGGCCAATGATTTGGATATCACATAGTATGGGAGGTAAGTATGGTTTTATCTGTGCCAAGTGACTGATGTGAAATTATTGTCAGCCAATGCAGCCAACCTAAAGTTACCGTATCTCTCTGTTTTACTTAATAGTGTCCCTTTTCCCTCCTGAATTAATAGTTTTGGCTATGGCTAGGAGTTTTAAATGTACATCTCTCCTTCTTTCCTATTTGTTTTTCTAGAAGGGGACAACAGTAACAAACCATATGAGAGGGATCTGGGTTTGACACGTGAATGTTTCCACGTAGGACAGCATCCCTCAGCATTCCTGGCAGGCCCCAGAGGGCTCCCCTTTCTTCCTGCCTGCTCCTCCTCACCATTGCTGACTCCCTGTGGCTTTGGTGCAGCCACTCCCACCCCCAGGATGCTGCTGGTGGAAATGTGGTGGTGCCTGCACTGTCTGGCCCCCACTGCTGCTGCTCAGGTCCCAGTGCTTGCTTATTAGGCCACATCCCTCGCCCCTCCAGCCTACTCTTCCCTAACCCAGCTCTCAGTTTTCACTGTCCACCTTGCAGACAGCCATTCTGCAGTCCTGGCCTGGTTTAGCTGTTGCTCAGTGCTCAGGATTGCCGACTCTGAGCTGCGGCTTTTTCCTGCGAGAAAGGTGGATGTAGCCCTGTGGGCCCTCAAAGATCCTTCCTAGCTGCATTTCCCATGGGAGCTTTGTTGCTGTGATGGATGGTGTTTTCCATGGTGGAACTATGTGGTTTTGAATGCTAGCTGTCTTAAAGGTGTGGCCGTTAGTGCACTGCCACAGCGGGTGGGGAGACCAGCTGCTGCAGGCACTTCACTGACGCAGCACCCCGCTTAGGGAATGCCTAGTCTTCCTTCAGGGGCACAGTAGACCCTGTGCTAGAAGATCTGCCCTACAAATGACTTTCTAGAATCTTACCTGTCTGTAAGCCTGAGCTGTAAGTTCTAGAGGAACAGTATTATCAAGTGTTAATATTTTAGTATTTTAAGGCCCCGTTTCATGTACAGAGAATTATTGTTTAAACTTTTTTTAAAAGCATCTTTTTTCTTTTTTTTTTTTTTAGAATAATAGAGAAGGAAAATAGCTTATACATTGTTTTTCTTTTTTCTTTGTGGCTAGGTCTTCTTGTCAAAAAGATGCTGTTGGAAGCCTCTAAGAAGCCAGAAATGAGTACTGTTATAAACAACACCAGAGGAATAATTTTTTATAGTGTCCCTCATCATGGATCACATTTGGCTGAATATTCTGTTAATATTCGCTATCTTCTCTTTCCCTCTTTGGAAGTCAAAGAACTCAGCAAGGGTAATACTTTCTGTCAAGAAGGAAATTGGGGTTGTATTAACATCAGTTATACATGATAAAAAAGGAAAAACGTTTCTTCCTTGAATATATTGCCTTATTATTTGTGTAAAATTGTGTTTAGACTATCCTTGGAAAATTTGCTTTGGGCTTGATTTTTCTTTGATACATTTTCTTTTTGTTCTCAAGTCATCATTTACTTAAGTATATCAATAATTTTAATATTACTTTATACATAAAGTTAGAAAAAATTATATGTTTTGCTTTAAGTGTTATTCCAAATTACCAATAAACCTCTTTTTTCCATGAATTTTGAAAACCATCAACTGTTAAAATATAAATGAGCTTTTAGATTTTTAGCATGTGAATTATGAAGCAATGTATTTGTCTTGATAAGTAAACATCTTCTCTCTGGAGCACCAGTTAATCAGAATTTGGACTCCTCAGCTTGAGCCTTAGTATGCCAGTTGTCCTTTTGTTCATATTTTCTCGTTCTGCTTTATGGAAGACTTTATCTTCTAACCTTCCATTGACTTTCACTTTTTTAAAGTCAGATTTTGCTTTCCACATGCTCTTTCTTATTCCTGGCTGTTCTTTACTCACATCCTCCTCCCCTTTTTTGTGGCTGCATTATCTCTTTCCACATTGTTCTGAAGATATTAATGAGGGGGTTTTGGAAGTTTCTCTTTCTGCCTTTAGCTCTGTTTTTCTGTTGGCTTATCTGCTCTGTCTCTTTCAGGCTATAGGCTTCCTCTGGTACCTGGTGCTTCTGGGTTGCCCGTTCATATTTGAGGATGAAGGGACAGGAAAGGACAGGCACCCTGTGATTATAGACAGACTTTGTTGATGGGAGACTGCTTTAGGATGGGTGGGGTGTAGCCATCACACCAGGGGATCCCTGCAGTCCCACCCACTGAGCTGCCCTGCGTTCTGCTTCCTGCCAGCCAGTAGATGATGAAACCTCTCCTGATGGTGATGTCCTCTCAGTTCTTGGTTGGTTTTATAGCCCTTTACTCAAATCTTTAGGGCTTCTTGGCAGGAAGAGAAACTAGCGTGTACTCAAGCTACTAGCTTGAATCAGAATCCTAATTTCCTCTCTAAATTTGAAAGATTAATACATTTTATTATGCATTGGGTAAACAGAATTTGTCACAATCTTGTTCTCTATAATTTTACAGATTCTCCTGCACTTAAAACACTACAGGATGACTTTCTGGAGTTTGCTAAAGACAAAAACTTCCAGGTGCTGAATTTTGTAGAAACACTTCCAACCTATATTGGTAGCATGATTAAACTCCATGTGGTGCCCGTGGAATCGGCAGGTATTCACTCTTTTGAAACTTGTTGGCCATTAGATGCCTTATTGGTGCTACCTAGCATTTAATTATAAACGTCAATTTTTATATCCAGTTTCTCAGTTTTAGGAGATAGTTTCATGAAGACTTAGACTCTAATGTTGTTATTCTTTTTAGCCATAGATTAAAATTTCTCTGCAAACATATAACCTTGGTATTAGCTCTCGCCTCCATTTAACTGATTAGATGACAAGGGTTAATTGGCTAATTTTAAGTAAGGTGTCAAAGGTGAGCTCTATTGCATTAAGGAAAGAATACAGAGCTCTTCTGTCAGCTGGATTGAAAGAGGTACTTATTTAACAGATTGATAGCTGCACTTAGATACTTTAAAAAAATGAACTGAAGGTGTGAGAGCTTTAGTAAATGGAAGATACATGGGGACTACTCAAACAGGAGGTGTTCTGATGGAGAAAACAGTGTTATACCGATACAAGCTCTTCACGGTCCTGGGTTGAGAGAAATGGACAGTGCCTGCGACTGTAGTGTATCATGGTGTATCACAGGCTTTTTGAGGGTGGGGCCCAAGTCTTAACTCTTTACAGGCTCCTGTGTCCCTCCGTCCAGAGCAGACGCCCAGACATTTCCCGATTGTGTTGTTTCCCTCACCTGGCTGCTTCCTCAGCATGCCTGTCATCTTTGGGAGCACTTTTCTGATCACCTCTGAGGCTGGCCGAGGTGCTGTCCTGCTAGCACTCAGCCATACTGAGCTCCTTATGGCCAGGGACAGAGTGTGTCTGGAGTGCCTGCCAGATGATTCTTCAGTCTGGTAATAAATTTTGTCCTAACTTCATTATGCACTGTCTAAATAAAGTGAAAAATACTTAATGCTTTGTAGTGGAACCTAAAAAACGTTACCTCAAAGTAACATGCCATAGGGTGAGGAGTTACTGTTTAGCAGTTGAAGAACTTGAAGAGTCAAAGAACAGCTGCCATATGTTTGAAAAAAGGACTTTGGAAGTTTGAAGCAAAAGCGAAATGAATGTCATGGACCTGCTGCTTGTTAGTGACATCACCTTGTCCTAATTCTGTCTACCTCCTTTTTCCTTGTCACCAAGAGGCTCTTCTTCCTTCCTAAATACCACCTGCATTCCTCACCTAGGTGGTGTCACTAGTACCTCTTGTCACGTCCATCCAGGTGGACATTGTTAGACTCAGACATCAGAAACCTTCCAAGGCTCTCAAGCAATCAAGCACTAAGTCATCCCCACGCCTCCCAGTGGAGTGGTCACGGGATGTGGGTACAGAATGGATCCCATCCCCTTTTTTTCATCAGGGCGAAGGAGCTCATTATGAAGTTTATAATACAAACTTTGTGGAATAATTTAGTAATAACCTGCAGGGGTAAGGTTTTGAAGAAGCTAGTGCTCAGACTCTGCTCACTGTAGAACTAGGAGGTGGGCCAAGACACATGGGAGGAATTTATGAAAAGTATAAAATGATAATTACACTTACTGAGAACCCATTCTTGCGTGATTAGTCAAATGTAGTTTAGCTGCAGTCAAACTTCAAGTTCCTTTATCTTTTAAGAGTCCCTTCTCACAACTAAACCAACATTTAGAACTACCCATTTGGCCTCTGTCAATATTGACAAGGGGGGAGGCTTATATTTTTACTTAGATTTATTGACATTTTTGTTTTCTTCAGATTTAGGCATTGGAGACCTAATTCCTGTGGACGTTAACCATCTGAACATTTGTAAGCCAAAGAAAAAGGATGCTTTTTTGTACCAACGTACTTTACAATTCATCCGTGAAACTTTAGCCAAAGACCTTGAAAACTAACAGTTGTCTTCTTCCATTTTTCATATGTGCATAAAGAGCAAGAAACTTCATGTTCTCTTTTTAAGCTCTAAGCAATCACGCAAATATAGTCATCATGGCATTGACATGGTCTGGAGTGTGTTGAAGACAACAGAACATTCTTATCCATTCAAGTTCTGTACAGCACCAGCACAGAAGTGGCAGTCACAGAAGGAAGGGCTCGCTTGCATTCCTTTGACTTAAAGAAATCCCTGTGTGCCCCTCTGTGGTTCTCAGTGTTGGGCCAAGTGACTGGGAGCCAGCTGCTGTGGACAGCATGCGCTTTTCACCTGTGACTGTCCTGGCTCATGGAGGAGCATCGAAGGGAGAGCCACCGTCAACTCAGCTTACCACAAAATGCCAGTAGGAGAGCACCTAAAATGCAGAGAATGAACTAGAACATAAAGGACTCTGTTTTTGTTCTGGGTATCCATGTGCTGTAAATTTTTTTACATGTGTCAGTTTTTTAAACTTTTAGTTTTTAACTTTCAGTTAAACCTTTGTCTAACACATTAGCACCGGTGTTAACTTTGTTAGACCTACTCTCATGCATGGGTCAGTTCCTTGTATATTTCTGTTTTCATGTTGCTAAGAACAAATCTTTTTTAAAAAATTTAACTTATAGTAATTCTTTCCAAACTGTAGCTACCTATGCTTGTAATTTGTCCCAAATAAGGATAAAGGAGCTAATCCACTATTGATCACAGTATGAAATAAAACTACTCTAAGCCATTATATATATTAGCAATACTTAGTATCAGGTTTCTCAGATTTCTTTGGCTAAATAAAGTGTAACTTTCTTTCCTGCTCATTTGTAAGTGGTATTAATTGACCTCCAGCATGTGAGATACAGGAAATCATGTTGATGGGCTTTCTTTTCTTTTGAATAACAGCATTATTGAGATATAATCCACATACCATAAAATTCACCCTTTTAAAGTGTATACAATTCATTGGTTTTTAGTATATCCAGAGTTGTGCAACCATCATCACCATCTAATTTCAGGATGTATATATCATCATCCCAGGAGGCACCCCTTAGCAGTCATTTCCCACTTCCTCTGCCGCTGGTGAACACTAATCCACTTTGTCTCCATGGATTTACCTATTCTGGACATTTCATATAAATGGAATCATACAATATGTGGCCTTCTCTGTTTGCCTTCCTTCTCTTAGCATAATGTTCTCAAGGTTCATATGTGATGTAGCATGTATCAGTGCTTCATTCCTTTTTACGCCTAAAAATATTTCATTGTATGGTGTGCCAAATTTGTTTACCAACTCATCAGAACAGTTCATGGACGTCTAGGTTCTGTCCATTTTTTGGCTCTTATAAATAATGCTGCTATGATCATTTGTATACAAGTTTTTACATGGAAAGATGTTTTTCATTCTCTTGGGTTATACTAGAAGTAGAAATGTTGGCCAAATGGTAAGTCTGTGTTTAAAATTTGAAGATGATGGATTTTTGCAGAATGGTATAGACAAAGCTAAAATTGGAGTACAGCATCCGAAGGAAAACTGGGGTCATTGGTAAACCTTATCAACATCTAATTGTTTAATTATACAACATAACTGACTTACCCACTTTTAAAATGATATAGATACAGAGAATATGACTGTAGCTCATGACAATAATGTGCTAGCTAATGGGATGACAAGGAGAGAGGGTAGATGTATTTGGTACATTTTCTTATTCTGTTTTCCATGAACCATGGCAGATAAACCACAATTGAAACAATTAGTTCATTAATAGTAATGAAATTAAATTCCTGTCCTTAAAATCTCAATATTACTGGTATAGCTGTGCTTTAAAAATAAGATCTGGGTGAGATATCCAGTGGTATTAATAAATTACGATTTTCAGGTGAGCTACTTAGTATTTCTTTTTATTCTGTCTATGAAATGGACAGTCCACCCTCCATTTATCAGACGAACAGTGGTCTGGATGAAATTCTTTATACACAAGCAAGGTGAAAAGAAATGGCATGGCACTTCAGCAACATAATAAAGCAAAACAAAACAATATGTAATGATGGCCAAAGGTTCATTTCTAAAAGGAAACATAATACCTGAACAACAACAACAAAGTGAAGAACAGGGAAAAGGTAGAGATGTGGAAACAAATTGAAAACCAAATCAGCAGAATTACAGAATTAAGTGAAAACAGCACGTTAAAGAACATAGATGGATGAAAGTCCTGTTAATAGAGGGACAGCTTGATGGACACAGAACCACAACAAAAATAAAATGATTAGAGCAGTAATTAGAAGATAATAGATAAGAAGTTATCCTTCAACTCTAAAGGCAATAGGCACTGTCAACATAAACTCAAGGAATAGGGAGCCATATGCTTTTCTTGACAAATTTGCTTGTCGATTAAATCCAGGCATACAAGAAAAAAAAAAGAAAAAAAAGGAATGAAAATACCACAGTTTAAAATTCAAACAAAAACCCTAAAAACAAAACTCATGTTAGAAAACAGTAATGTTGGAGAAAAAGGATTGTGTGCTCAGCTAAGTTGCTCTTGAAGTGGGTACAAAAGTAATGGTCTGACATGCTCAAGCCTGCAAGAACTTGCAGAATACTGCTAATCAGTTCTAGTTTTATCCTTTAGTAAATTAAGTTCAATATTTTGGTGAAATTAAGCTCAATATTTGGGTGAAGACTCTATAGAAGTCAAAATCTAAATCATAGCCACTGTGCTCATTGGTCAACTTGTTGCAACATAAGCTAGATTATATCTCTAAAGAACAAAGGTAAATTGAAAGAGCAATGAAATGGCCTCTGCTTTCAGTAATAGCAGGCTAGATAATTTGGATGTAACCTCCCAGTGAGGACAACTAAAAGATCTGGATGAAATGTTAATTGATCAAAGAGCTAACAAGAAAATAAATTATTGACAAAAATCTAGGAAAAGGCAAGAAACCAGGGAGGAAACCAGCAGTTGAAACTACTTTTACTTGAGGCATTGGGTGTCCCTAGCACATTTGGCAGCCCCTGTATGCAGACAATTACAAAAGACAGTCCCCTGTGGGCAGACAATCTTTGAAAATGCATTTCTTCTTTCAGCACATGGCTTGGGGTCATAGAACAGGGGATTTCTGATCCCCTTACCCTCCTTAGCTGGGCATCTTTGTGCAAGGTCCCACTCTGAGGTCATTTGCAAAGCCAAAAGAAACACCTGAGAAATGGAGCTATGGTTGTGGCAAATTCTCAAGATGAGGGGGACAGAAGTCAAAGTCCAGGGCTTGCCAAAGGAGTCTGATAACCCCACACGTACATCAAACGGGAACTGCAAAGGGCTATATATACAAAATAAGGGTGACCCAGAAGGGAAACATGTATTCATGACTCTTGGTTGATCCAGGGAATCTCAAGCCTATAACTTGAATTAAGAGGAACCCAGACTGGTAGTGTCCCCAGGCATCTGACAAAAGCAAAGGAGAAAGATACAACTCATCCCAACCCTTAAATGATTCCTACAAATAGTTTTCCAAATGCCATAATCAGTGAATAGTCATAATCAGACATTCAAAGAAATAAGACACAATGGAAACAGCAGAACAGACCTCCCCATCCCCCCCAAAAGATCCCCCCCACAGGTAGACCCAGATGATAAAACAATTTAGTCTTACTGTGTTTTTGTTTAAAAAGAACAAAAGGTTGAAATATGTTTAGAAACAGTGTTTTAGTCTGTTTTGTGTTGCTATAACAGTAATACCTGAGACTGGGTAATTTATAAGGAAAAGAGATTTATTTGGCTTACGATTCTGGGACAGCTGCATCTGGCATGGGCCTGAGGCTGCTTCTACTCATGGTGGAAAGTGGCAGGCAGCCAGTGGATACAAGCAGATCACATGGCAAGAGGAAGCAAGAGAGAGGGGAGGTGCCAGGGTCTTTTTAAGCAACTAGCTCTGGTGGGAACTAATAGAGAGAGAACTCACTCATTAATCCCCCCTCCCCCAGGGAGAGCATTAATCCATTCATGAGGGATCCGCTCCCATGAGTCAAACAGTTTCCAACACTGCCACATTGGGGATCAAATTTCCACATGAGTTTTGGAGGGGACAACACATCCAAACTCCATCAAACAGAAAACTATATAGTGACTTAGATTTTAGAAAGTACCAAAAATAGATTCTAGACAAGAAAAATAGTTGAAATTAGATTATACACACCTGAAGAAAATGAGTGAATTGGAAAAGAGAGAAAAAGTATCCAGAAAACAGCACATAGAAACTAAAGATGGAATATATAGAAGAGAGGTCAAGGACATAGGCAAGTAAAATAAGAAAATCTATCATACATATAACTAGAGTACCAGAAGGAGTGGAGAAAAAGAATGTCCCAGAGGCAGTATTTAAAGAGATAAGAGAAGTTTCTAGAACTGATGAAAGATACCAATCCACAAATCTAAGAAGTTAACTAATCCAAAGCAGAGCAAATAAAAATAAACCCACATCTGTACACAGAAATGGCAGAAAAACCAAGATGAGGAAAACCTTGAAAGCAGTCAGAGGAAAAAATGTTTAAAGGGACAAAAGTTAAGATTGTTGCTGTTGAGAAGTTATCAGTTGATGGAGGCTGGAAGACACTGGAATGATATTGCCAATGTGCTGGGAGAAAACCACTCCTAACCTAAAATTATACATTCAGTAAAAGTAATAAACATTTAAAATATTAAGATGAAATAGACATTTTATATAAAGCAAAACAGTTTACTACTGGCAGACCTACATTAATGGAAATGTTAAAGGATGTACTTCAGGCAGAAGGTTTTCACCTTCTGATTTA